>NW_027364671.1:0-192093 GCF_046119375.1 Phyllobates terribilis | reverse complement strand
ACTCCGTCCTGGCTGCCGGCAGATCGCGGTACACTGAAGGACCTGCCAACGTCAGCATCGCGTGACCCGTCACATGGCTATGACGTCAGCGCAGGTCCTTCAGTCCACCGCGATCTGCCGGCATGGGAGGACGAGCGCACCGCGGCCCGCCGGAAGGTAAGTATAACATATATTTTTTATTTTATTCTTTTTTTTACAGGTACTATGGCACCTGGGTGTGGATGTCTCCTCTCCTCCACACCCGGGTACCATCCCCACAATGGAACGCATACATCTACATATACAGTGATGCGGAGTCCATGCGGTCTAATGCAAGTCAATGGCGGAGAAAACTCAGCGCTTCCGCAAAATAATTGGTAGTGCTGCTTTTTTTACGCAATGATAATCCGCAGCGGAAATTTCTGCAGCATGTGCACAGCACATATGGATTATCATTGGGGAACATGGCAGACCTTCTACCATGCGTTTTTTAAGCGTTTCTGCAGCGTTTTTGCCGCTGCGGAAACGCTTAAAAAACGCATCGTGGGCACACAGCCTAAGTGTGACCCTACCCTACTGATATGGGGCTGATTATATGACATAAATTGTATTTGAAAAAATCTGCTATGTCTTTTTGGTGGAATCTACTTTTAAGAGAACCTGTCACTCGCCATAAATATACATTTATTTTAACCCGGTATAAATGCTGCTATTCTCCTGAATACGGCATTGTTTGTCTCTTGTTCTCAAATCTCCTTGTTCCTGATAGGTCTCCCTGCTCCCTATACATTTATCCACTATTTTAGCCAACTGGCCGTTGTCATCAAGATGTTTCTCAAAAAGAGAAGTTTTTGAGGGTCACGCCCACTTGGCAAAAATAAATACAAATACTAGATTTACATAAAGGGAAAAGGGGGCAATTTCTCAGGAAATTAGAATCTTGAGGAACAAAGGATGAACAATGCCAGATTCAGGAGAACAACAGGATTTACAACGGGTAAAAAATGGTAAATGTCGGATCATCTCGTTCAATTGTTTTTACTTAACATTTACAAAAAAAATAACATTAAGAAGGAATATAAATTGGGGAGGGGAAAAAGGAGTAATGGGGTAACAATGGGAAGTTACAGGAGAGAAAGTAAAGGCAAGGCTAGTCATTATTATTAGTAATAAACAACTATTATAACTTTGACCATAATATGTGTAAACAATTAGTTTGGTATATATCCGGTATTGTTTGTTTATACAACTATTTTAGTTTTTAAGTTTTGGGTTTAGCCTGAGTAAAAAAAACTCTTCCACTATGGCATTCATCTAACTAAATATCAGCTACAACATTTTTTCACTAATCGCAAAGTTGAACTTTAATATTGTGCGTTGATGCCTTTCCATTACTTCTAATATTGATGGAGGAATTATTTGCTTCCATTTTGTTGCGATTAAATGTTTAATCACCAAAAAGATATGACAAGAGATATGTTGAAATTTGGGTGGGATTTCTTCTAGACCTTGTGATAATAATATTAATTGTGGTGTAAGTGGAATATTGGGTTTAGAAATTCATAGGAGTAAGTTCAAAGTTTCTTTCCATAATTCCTTTATGGACAACTCCAAAATATGTGTAAAATGTCTCCCGGTTTAGCACAACCTCTCCAGCATAGAGGAGGTTGGGAAGGAAATGCTCTGCGGGGTCTCATTGGAGTAAAGGAGCACCGCAGCATAATGTTATAGTGCGTCTCTTGGAAACACGTAGTGGCACAATATGTCAGGTTTAATGCTTTACTGTACATGTAGATAATCCTTCTGTATCATTTTATATCAAATAATTTAATTTTATTTCATCTTTATAGACTTTGTCCTGAAGGAGGTAATATCTACAGCTCCATAAATTAGAACTTTTTAAAGCTGGACCTGAGGAAAAATGAAAGGTAAGATAAGATGGGAATAGTCAACTTTAACTTTTTTAATTTTTGGTAATGAGAATATATAATTTGAGAATATAATTTGAGTGGGTTTTCAGATCCTATTATTTCAGAGTTAGAATTTTTAGTTTCTTTCCAGGCCAGGTATCTCTTCTTAGAACTATTCAATCCTTTTACAAGAGGAGATAAAATATTAAGTACCAATTTTATTTTTTTAAGGGGATGAGTGATAATACCAGATGGGAAATATATTAGTTATACAACCATATAAATCATCGTATAAAACTGTACACTTGTTAAACTACGTTTTGCTTCTTTTGTTGGAGACAGTGGCTCCAGCTTTGCGGCACGAATCATCACGTTGTACATTCAATGTCCGTTCCGGCTATGACAACTTGCTGGAGGTCCTAGATTCATTGGGGATCTGCAGGGGTTTGTCTGACATCTTTAAGTTCCTGGATGTCTTTTAATGTTTTAGAAATACTTGATCTTTTACTAAAGCTAAAATAGTGGGGAGAAGATCCTTTACAGTAAAAATAGTTCTATTTAGATCTAGCTTTATTAACGCTACATAATCAATAATTTATTTTTTAATTTAAATTTATAGATTTAAAAAATTGCACTCATGTACTTCTTAGATATCCATGAAATGCTTAGTGCCGGCCAATATGAAACATTCTGGGTTTAGGAATCCAGTGGGTGGTCTCAGATCTCACATAGTGATTGTCAGCCCCCTCTATATGAATGGGGGGTACAGTCCTAAACTAAGAATAAGCCAATATCACTTATCTTAAATCTTTTCTCACAAGGCTAGAAATCAGTAACCAGGAGTACATTGCCTGCCGCTTATATATGATATCCAGTTGTTTCATCTTCAGTCATATTTATTATTTCTACAGATCACTATTCCGGAGAGAGGCCTGATTGTGATCCGTCAATGAACAAAGAATCCAGCCGGATGTGACGACTCTTCCACAAGGCGAAAACAAGTCAGAAAAAAGAGACAGATTCCGGGCTCGGTCTCTGTTCTCGCATACGACATTTACTGGACTTTCCGCAGTCAGATGAACTCACGGAATAAAGTGAGGTTCCTGCTGCATCAAGAGACAGATTCCGGGCTCGGTCTCTGTTCTCACTTCTGGATACGACATTTACTGGACTTTCCGCAGTCAGATGAACTCACGGAATAAAGTGAGCTTCCTGCTGCATAAGGAGACAGATTCCGGGCTCGGTCTCTGTTCTCGTCCTATCATGATTAGTGCCACATTGAAGACTATTGGGCAACACGGTGGCTCAGTGGTTAGCACTGTTGCTTTGCAGCATTCGGGTCCAAACCCAACCAAAGAGAACAACTGCATGGAGTTTGTATGCTCTCCCCGTGTTCGCGTGGGTTTCCTCCGGGTTCTCCGGTTTCCTCCCACACTCCAAAGACATACTGATAGGAAATTGATAAATAAATAATTAAATATTATTTCAACTATTATTGAAAATTCTTATATTTGACTCCTTGAATGAAGCTAATAGTCAGTGTATGATAACATATCTGAGCCACTGTATGGGTCTTCACAGTGCTTAATAGAGGCAACTGGGGGTCAACCCAACAAATCATAGGAGCCTCAGGTCTGGTCAATGATTCCTCCCCAGGTCCACACATTGCATTCCATGTCCTGAGCTCACGTATGTGATCAGTCCTCCATTATGGTAAATGGAAAATATAGAAACAACCAATCAAAAGTCTAACACCTTACTGCCCTATGACATACTATTACATCATGGGCACATGGGATTAAACATGAACTGTGCTATTTTCATGGTAGTCGTGCTGTGCAGGCTTAGCAGCTGAGCCCGCACTTCAAGGAGAGTTGGCTGCAACTGCCGACTTTGGTGTTAGCACCTATCCCGACAGTTTAACCCTTTAGATGATGCGGTCAATAGCGACCACCGCATCAATATGGTGGACAGAAGGAAGGGGCCCCCTCTGTACCTTCATTATTACCCCCATGTTACAATCACGGTGTATCGATGGTTATCATGGCAAGCTGAGACCTAACAACAGCCTCTGGGTCTATCAGCAATGGAAGCTTGTTGAAAAAAAGAAGGATCGCTTCACTGTACCAAACTTTTAGGGTGCTCTGAAGAAATAGGTAGTATAGATATCAAAAAAGAACTTCGGCACTCCAATATGGATGCAAAAAATTGGTTTTTATTAGCAGAATTCCCCTTAAATGAAAAGCAGGCCAACGTTTCGACCTAACATGGTCTTTCTCAGGGCCTATGCTAAACATCAAAAGAATATATCCCATCAACATTTGTATATAAACAGAAAATAAGGAAAAACAAAATATACACATACATCTACTTATAAATGATGTGGAATAACCCACAAAAGATTGTGAAATAAATTTGTAAGGTACAGTAGAATATGCAAATAGCGTGCGTTTTTTTAAAAAAATGTTTATATATGTATATAAATTCAAGAATAATGATATAGTAGGAGACCTCATGCTGCCACAAGAATATAAAGTATATATATATATATATATATATATATATATACAGTACAGACCAAAAGTTTGGACACACCTTCTCATTTAAAGATTGTTCTGTATTTTCATGACTATGAAAATTGTACATTCACACTGAAGGCATCAAAACTATGAATTAACACATGTGGAATTATATACTTAACAAAAAAGTATGAAACAACTGAAAATATGTCTTATATTCTAGGTTCTTCAAAGTAGCCACCTTTTGCTTTGATGACTGCTTTGCACACTCTTGGCATTCTATTGATGAGCTTCAAGAGGTAGTCACCGGAAATGGTTTTCACTTCACAGGTGTGCCCTGTCAGGTTTAATAAGTGGGATTTCTTGCCTTATAAATGGGGTTGGGACCATCAGTTGTGTTGTGCAGAAGTCAGGTGGATACACAGCTCATAGTCCTACTGAATAGTCCTAAATAATCAGTAACATGAAATATATTCAATTATTATAAAATGACAAACAATCTAGTCACCCATACTGAAAGCCCAGTGAATGACCCACAACTTAAAACTTTAATCAGTAGCATAGAATTATCCGCTAAACCCTGGTTTATTATCCTATCCAATAGACACTGGACAGAGTGAGTTTTATGTAATATAGGTAGAGGGATTTTTGGGGGGGGATATAGGAATTTTTTATTCATATTGTGCTTCATACTCCCTATTAAGTCCTTTCGGAGTGAGGATCTGTAGCGTATGTATCCAGTATAGCTCACGTTTTTTGAGGTTTTGAATCCGGTTGCCCCCCCCCCGTCTATTTGGCGGAATGTGATCAATTACTTGATACCTTAGTTGTGAAATGTTGTGGGACATAGCTAGAAAATGTGCTGGTATAGGTAACATCATGCGTCCACAACGAATTGTTGATTTGTGTTGTGAAATGCGGTCTCGGATATGTTGGGTGGTCTCACCAACATACGCGAGACCGCATGGACACTTAATTAGATACACCACATACGTGGAATCACAAGAGAAATATTCTTTAATAGAATAACGTTTGCCAGAATGAGGATGTGTAAAAGTGTCATCCTTAGTAATATTTGAACACTGTAAACATCCTAGACACGGGAAAGTTCCCCTCCGGGGGGTGGCCAAGGTGCGTTGGATTGGTCCCTTATTTGTGGATCCCATGTCAGCTCTAACCAAATGGTCGCGAATGTTTCGGGATCTTTTATGACATAGTAGGGGGACATCAGTAAATTCCTCTATATCCGGATAAGATTGCTCTAACAGGGACCAATATTTTTTAATGCACTTGAATATCTGTCCCCCAAAGGGGTGATAGGTGTTCACGAAAGTCAGTTGTGAGTTATTATTCCGTCGTGAAGTAGGTTGGGTGACCTGGTTCAAGATATGTGATGGGTAAAGACCATGTTAGGTGGAAACGGACTGCTTTTCATTTATGGGGAATTCTGCTAATAAAAACCAATTTTTTGCATCCATATTGGAGTGCCGAAGTTCTTTTTTGATATCTATACTACCTATTTCTTCAGAGCACCCTAAAAGTTTGATACAGTGAAGCGATCCTTCTTTTTTTCAATTGACTGTTTCTTGGGATTACGCTCCTGTGGCTTCAATGTCGTTCACAACCTTTGCCTTTAATCAGGAAGAAGCAAGTGGAATACTTGCACATGTCACAACTCCCGTTACATTTCTCCACACCCCCACTGAGGAAGTACGCATAAGGGACCTAAAGAAGGAACAAAGGAGGTATACCGCTTTGGATCTACACTGCGTTACTCTCGCAGAATATCACAAAACACAACGAATTCCACGAGGATGAAGAGTCAACCTACGTCCTACTCTATTTATTGATAACTCTGATTATTGCAGTAAGTTCGAGGGGATCCTCAACAAATGCTCAATGGACATTATTGTGTTGACAATTGATTTTCTCCAGAAGGAAATAACCAATCTACATACTAGGATTGCCTCTACTGAGCAACAATTGAGTAATACGATTTCATCTGAAGAATTTACAACACTGAAAAACAAAGTGGACAAAACCATTTCTGATTCTGAATATCGCAACGAACTCCAGATCCAGAAAAAATCTAAATTTCTATGTGACGCTGAAAACTACCTCAATAATCAAGTGTATAGATGGCGCTCTTCAGATCAAGGCAGAAGCAGCAGATCATACAGGCGAGGATACAACTCTTCTCCAGGCCGACACTCCTCTACAGACAGCAAACGAGGTACCTATCAACCAAATTATTTTTTGGATCAACGCAGAAACCGTCCACCAAGAATAAGACGAGGCGGGGGAGGCGATCGACAGACAGACAACGCTCGGATGACAACTCGTTCTCGGGTAGGACTAACATCGTGTATAACATCTTCTCACAATCCTTAGCACCGGCCGAATTAGACCTATTGCAAAAAGGTCTTTCATTTAGCCCTACACCTGCCTTTGATACATTCCAACTGGAGCAAGAACTACAACGCTTTTATAGAACCTTAAGATTGAAAGTCCATTTTTCCTCTGGTAGGGGGCTTACTACTGATCCTCCAGGTGCCTCTCAGAGCAGCCAGAATGATGGAATGTTCTCTTTACATGGCTTGAAACTGCGTATTCCTAGCCATTTCCAACCGCCTTGTACATATTATCATGTAGAGACATATATTGACTTGGTCCAGAAAGACATTAATGAAGTCCTACAAGCCATAAAGAGAGGCGATCTGCATAACAAAAATAACCTCAACCCTGAGGAAAGTATGGCCCTCTCCTCATTGAAAAAAAGGAAAGAACTTATTGTAAAACCAGCTGATAAGGGGGGAGCAATTGTTATTATGGACCGGTCTTATTATATATCAGAGATATACACTCAATTGAATGATACTGAAACGTATCTACCTATAACACGTAACCCCACCACAGAGGTAGCTAATTTAATTAAAAATTTAGTCTCACATCATTCTCAGAGAGGCACAATCGATTCCAAACTGTCAGAATTTTTGGTCAATCCAAACCCAATAATGCCGGTATTTTATACCTTACCCAAAATACACAAGAATCTATGGGCACCACCCGGGAGACCTATTGTAGCCTCTACAGATTCTATTTTGTCACCCTTGGCTATTACATTAGAAAAAATTTTAACACCCCATATTCAGAAGATTACCTCATACCTTAAGGACACTACCCATTTTTTGACATGCATAAGAGAATTAGGACCAATCCCTACTAACAGCATCCTAACAACAATGGATGTCAACAGTCTCTATACTAGTATCAATCACCAGTAGGGCATTTGTGCCACAATAAAATTTGTAAGAGCCCATACTACATTCTCAGCCGATCAGATTGACTTTTGCAGTGATTTATTAACTTTGATCCTCACCAAAAATTTTTTCATGTTTGAAGATCGTTTTTTCTTTCAAAAGAGGGGTACGGCGATGGGCTCCAATGTGGCACCCCCCTATGCCAATATCTTCATGGGGAATTTTGAGATAGATCATGTATATACTCACCCTCTGTTTGAAAAGCATGTGCTATGCTGGAGACGTTTTATTGACGATATTTTCTTTATTTGGACTGGCACAAGACAAAACTTAAAAACTTTTTTTGATGACCTTAACAGCAAAGTTACTAATCTGACATTTACCATACACCAAGACCCACATTCCATACGTTTTTTGGACACACGGATTACACTCGTTGACACAGGATATCTAGTCAGTGACTTATACACAAAACCAACAGATAAAAACAGTCTATTGTTGTATTCCAGTTCTCACCCGGGCCATATTAAAAGGTCATTACCAAAATCACAACATAATAGGGTGGATCGAATAGTGTCTACTGCAGATTCTAAAAAAATTAGACATGAGGAGATGAACGACAAATTTCGACAGAGGGGTTACCCATCACATATCTTGAACCAGGTCACCCAACCTACTTCACGACGGAATAATAACTCACGACTGACTTTCGTGAACACCTATCACCCCTTTGGGGGACAGATATTCAAGTGCATTAAAAATATTGGTCCCTGTTACGGCAATCTTATCCGGATATAGAGAAATTTACCGATGTCCCCCTACTATGTCATAAAAGATCCCGAAACATTCGCGACCATTTGGTTAGAGCCGACGTGGGATCTACAAATAAGGGACCAATCCAACGCACCTTGGCCACCCCCCGGAGGGGAACTTTCCCGTGTCTAGGATGTTTACAGTGTTCAAATATTACTAAGGGTGACACTGGAAGTGCATTGAGGTGAAGGGTGCATTGCTGGAAAAGGGAAAAAAAAAAAAACTCTTTAAATATCTTAGTTTGCGAGTGTGAACGAGCTGCGTGAGTCCGGAGCGTAAGTGCGAACGAAAGTAAGTGTGTGACTTGTTTTTCAGTGACTTTGTATTCAGGGAGTTTGGAAGGGAGGACTTTGGACTGAATTGCTGACTGTATTTCATTAATTCTTTACTTTACTTTTTACTTAACATTCTGTATATTGCAATCCCCATTAGGAAATGAGCTCCATTATTGACAATGCTATCCAGTGTACATCTTGCCACATGTATGTATTCCTTGAACAGCAGGTCGAGGTTGCTTACTGCTGCGCGAGATGTGTGCACGTTGTGCGTTTGGAAGCCCAGATACTGGATCTAAATGAGCAGCTGGCAACACTGAGATCCATTGACAACATGGAAAGGAGTCTGCTGCTCACTGAGCAGCAGCTTACTGGGGTAGATGTGGGGGAGGGTGGTAGTCGGGAGCTGCAGGACAGTGAGGTCGCTAGTTGGGTGACAGTTAGAAGGGGTGGTAGAGGGAAGAGTGCCAGGGAGGCTAGTCCTGATCTGGCACACCCCAATAAGTTTGCAAAGTTGGCAGATGAGGGGAGTGATGGTACAGGGGTAGCACTACTGCAGCAAGGCATCTCCGGCTTTCAGGGGACGAGTGTCAGCTCCAGTAAAGAGGGAAATAGGAGAGTAGGGCAGGCTAGGCAGGTGCTGGTAGTGGGGGACTCAATTATTAGAGGAAAAGATAGGGCAATCTGTCACAAAGACAGGGATCGTCGAACAGTGTGCTGCCTACCTGGCGCTCGAGTCCGGCACATCGCTGATCGGGTTGACAGATTACTGGGAGGGGCTGGTGAGGACCCAGCGGTCATGCTGCACATTGGCACAAATGACAAAGTTAGAGGTAGGTGGAAGGTCCTTAAAGATGATTTTAGGGAATTAGGCTGCAAGCTGAAAGCAAGGACCTCCAAGGTGGTATTCTCTGAAATACTACCGGTACCACGTGCCACGCCAGAGAGGCAACGGGAGATTTGGGAGATAAATAAGTGGCTCAAGAACTGGTGTAGGAAAGAGGGATTTGGGTTCCTGGAGAACTGGGCCGACTTCTCAGTTGGCTACAGACTCTACGCTAGGGACCGGCTGCACCTTAATGGGGAGGGTGCAGCTGTGCTGGGGGAGAAAATGGCTAGAAGGTTGGAGGAGTGTTTAAACTAGGGATTGGGGGGGAGGGTATTCATTTTATAGGTGGGGAAGATAGTGCAGATAGTGACCTGGGCACAAATAAAGAAATTGGGGGTGGGGTTAGAACAGTCAATAAAGTAAGATGGAATAGAGGTACAGAGAGATACATAAAATGCATGTACACTAATGCCAGAAGCCTCACCAACAAAATGGAGGAATTAGAATTAATTTTGTTGGAAAATAATTATGACATGGTAGGGATATCTGCGACATGGCTGGACGAGAGCCATGACTGGGCAGTTAATTTACAGGGCTATAGTCTGTTCAGAAATGACCGTACAAACAAGCGAGGGGGGGTGTGTGTTTATATGTAAAATCATCCTTAAAACCTGTCTTGCGGGAGGATATATGTGAATCTAATGAAAATGTAGAGTCCCTGTGGGTGGAGATAAGGGGAGGGGGAAAAAATAATAAATTACTGATAGGGGTTTGTTATAAGTCTCCAAAAATAATGGAAGTAGCGGAGAATATCCTCGTAAAGCAGATAGATGAAGCAGCGACTCAAGGAGAAGTCATTATTATGGGAGACTTCAACTACCCTGAAATACATTGGGGGACAGAAACATGTAGTTCAAGCAAAGGAAATAGGTTTTTGACTACTATGAGAGACAATTACCTTTCACAACTGGTTCAGGACCCAACAAGAAGGGGGGCACTGCTAGACCTAATATTAACCAATAGGCCAGACCGCATATCAAATATATTAGTTGGGGGTCACTTGGGTAATAGTGATCACAAAATAATACGTTTTCATGTAACCTTTAATAAGATGTGTAGTAGCGGGGTTACAAGGACACTAAACTTCAGGAAGGCAAATTTCCAACGGTTAAGAGATCATCTTAGTGCAATAAACTGGGACGATATCCTGAGACATAAAGCTACACAAAGCAAATGGGAGACATTTATTAACATCCTGAATAGGACCTGTGCACAATATATACCCCTTGGGAATAAACATGCTAGAAATAGGAGGAAACCACTATGGCTAAATAGAGCTGTAAGGGGCGCAATAAGTGACAAAAAGAAAGCATTTAGAGAACTAAAGCAAGTAGGTAGTGATGAGGCATTAAATAAATATAGAAAATTAAATAAATTATGTAAAAAACAAATCAAGGCAGCAAAGATTTAGGCAGAGAGAATTATTGCCAGAGAAAGTAAAAATAACCCCAAAATATTCTTTAACTATATAAATAGTAAAAAACTAAAAAATGATAGTGTTGGCCCCCTTAAAAATAGTCTGGGTGAAATGGTGGATGAGGATGAGGAAAAAGCCAATATGCTAAATGATTTTTTTTCAACCGTATTTACACAAGAAAATCGCATGACAGAAAACATGATTAGTGATAACAAAAATTCTCCAGTAAATGTCACTTGCTTAACCCAGCAGGAAGTATGGCGGCATCTAAAAATCACTAAAGTTGACAAATCACCGGGCCCGGATGGGATACACCCGCGAGTACTGCAGGAATTAAGTAACGTCATAGATAGACCATTATTTTTAATCTTTAAAGATTCCATAATAACAGGGTCTGTACCACAGGACTGGCGTATAGCAAATGTGGTGCCAATATTCAAAAAGGGGACAAAAACTGAACTTGGAAATTATAGGCCGGTAAGCTTAACCTCTACTGTGGGTAAAATCCTGGAGGGTTTCCTAAGAGATGCTATAATAGAGTATCTGAAGAAGAATAACCTCATGACCCAATATCAACATGGGTTTACGAGGGACCGTTCCTGTCAAACTAATCTGATCAGTTTTTATGAGGAGGCAAGTTCCGGACTGGACCAAGGAAATGCAGTGGATGTTGTGTATATGGACTTTTCAAAAGCTTTTGATACGGTTCCACACAAAAGGTTGATACACAAAATGAGAACAATGGGGATAGGGGAAAATATATGTATGTGGGTTAAGAATTAGCTCAGTGATAGGAAACAAAGGGTGGCTATTAATGGAAAACACTCAAACCGGGTCTCAGTTAACAGTGGGGTACCACAGGGGTCAGTATTGGGCCCACTTCTTTTTAACATATTTATTAATGACACTAAACTCTGCAGGGTAATCAATACAGAGGAGGACAATTTTATATTACAGGAGGATCTATGTAAACTAGAAGCTTGGGCTGATAAATGGCAAATGAGCTTTAATGGGGATAAATGTAAGGTAATGCACTTGGGCAGAGGAAATAAAATGTATAATTATAAGCTTAATTGTAAAACACATGGCAAAACTGTTACTGAAAAAGACCTGGGTGTATTGGTGGACGACAAGCTCAGTGTAGTGGCCAGTGTCAGGCTGCTTCTGCAAAGGCAAATAAAATAATGGGATGCATTAAAAGAGGCATAGATGCTCATGAGGAGAACATAATTTTACCTCTATACAAGTCATTAGTGCGACCACACTTAGAATACTGTGTACAGTTCTGGTCTCCGGTGTATAAGAAAGACATAGCTGAACTAGAGCGGGGGCAGAGAAGAGCGACCAAGGTTATTAGAGGACTGGGGGTCTGCAATACCAAGACAGGTTATTACACTTGGGGTTATTTACTGTGGAAAAAAGAAGGCTTAGGGGTGATCTTATTACTATGTACAAGTATATGAGGGGACAGTACAAAGAGCTTTCTACTGATCTTTTTACTCTGAGGCCTGAGACGGGGACAAGGGGGCATCTTCTACGTCTAGAGGAAAGAAGGTTTAATCATAATCACAGACGGGGATTCTTTACTGTAAGAGCAGTGAGACTATGGAACTCTCTGCCGCATGATGTTGTAATGAGTGATTCACTGTTAAAATTTAAGAAGGGCATGGATGCCTTTCTTGAAAAGTATAATATTACAGGTTATAAATACTAGATTCCTTGATAGGGCGTTGATCCAGGGAACTAGTCTGATTGTCGTATGGAGTCAGGAAGGATTTTTTTTCCCCAATGTGGAGCTTAGTGTTTACCACATGTTTTTTTTTTGCCTTCCTCTGGATCAACATGTTAGGCTATGGGTTGAACTAGATGGACTTAGTCTTCCTTCAACCTTAAAAACTATGTTACTTTTACACATCCTCATTTTGGCAAACGTTATTCTATTAAAGAATATTTCTCTTGTGATTCCACGTATGTGGTGTATCTAATTAAGTGTCCATGCGGTCTCGCATATGTTGGTGAGACCACCCAACATATCCGAGACCGTATTTCACAACACAAATCGACAATTCGTTGTGGACGCACGATGTTACCTATACCAGCACATTTTCTAGCTGTGTCCCACAACATTTCACAACTAAGGTATCAAGTAATTGATCACATTCCGCCAAATAGACAGGGGAGCAACCGGATTCAAAACCTCAAAAAACGTGAGCTATACTGGATACATACGCTACAGATCCTCACTCCGAAAGGACTTAATAGGGAGAATGACGCACAAGATGAATAAAAAATTCCTATATCGCCCCCAAAAATCCCTCTACCTATATGACATAAAACTCACTCTGTCCAGTGTCTATTGGATAGGATAATAAACCAGGGTTTAGCGGATAATTCTATGCTACTGATTAAAGTTTTAAGTTGTGGGTCATTCACTGGGCTTTCAGTATGGATGACTAGATTGTTTGCCATTTTATAATAATTGAATATATTTCATGTTACTGATTATTTTTCTTTGTCTTGTAGGTTGCTAATTAAGGTTCCCAGGGACCTCCGTAACGAATCCCATGCATTTTTTTCTTTGACTCTTCAGGATCCCCCTCCTTATTTTGCAATTTAATATAATATAATCTGTTTTTCAAGTATTCATCTCCTATAGCTCCTCCTAAGGTTGGCTCACCCTGCGTTATTCTGCTCTTGATTGAGTATAACCTCTTTCCACTGATTTACACCTTAAGTAAAGTCTATCCACTTACTTCCAGTGTAGCGTATATACTGCGCATGTCCGGAAGTGACTTGCGTTCCACTGTCTCCCTTTGCGTTCCAGCACGCGCACCGGAAGTCAGTATGGCCATACTGCGCATGACCGGATATACACCGGCGTTCTTTCACCGCTTCCACCAACGCACTAGTCCTATATAATATATATATAGTCCTATATATATAGTCCTTTATATAGTCCTTCCTTCTTTCCACCACACGGCGCTTTTTCGCGGTTCCTAGTCCATGCACTATTCCCTTCACGCCAGGTATGTAATCCTTCAGTGTTCCCTACGCCATTTTTGCTATTTGAACCGTTTGTTCTGTGTCTAATTGTTCCTACTTACCTGTAATAGAGTTTCTTTGCTGCTACTCCTCTTGTAACTAACTCTATGACGGACCATGACACCATATGGGATCAGTGACTCCATGAGCTTACATTGATATTCCCATTAGAAGCCTTATGATGAATATATTGCATGTTACCTACACTCTTTAATATAAATTGTACCCTTTTTCCTCATTGTAAATCATCTGACAACGTTTGTCCTTCAAGCATATATGTGAATATACAGTACAGACCAAAAGTTTGGACACACCTTCTCATTTAAAGATTTTTCTGTATTTTCATGACTTTGAAAATTGTACATTCACACTGAAGGCATCAAAACTATGAATTAACACATGTGGAATTATATACTTAACAAAAAAGTGTAAAACAACTGAAAATATGTCTTATATTCTTGGTTCTTCAAAGTAGCCACCTTTTGCTTTGATGACTGCTTTGCACACTCTTGGCATTCTCTTGATGAGCTTCAAGAGGTAGTCACCGGAAATGGTCTTCCAACAATCTTGAAGGAGTTCCCAGAGATGCTTAGCACTTGTTGGCCCTTTTGCCTTCAATCTGCGGTCCAGCTCACCCCAAACCATCTCGATTGGGTTCAGGTCTTGTTACTGTGGAGGCCAGGTCATCTGGCGTAGCACCCCATCTCTCTCCTTATTGGTCAAAAAGCCCTCACAAAGCCTGGAGGTGTGTTTGGGGTCATTGTCCTGTTGAAAAATAAATGATGGTCCAACTAAACACAAACCGGATGGAATAGCATGGCGCTGCAAGATGCTGTGGTAGCCATGCTGGTTCAGTATGCCTTCAATTTTGAATAAATCCCCAACAGTGTCACCAGCAAAGCACCCCCACACCATCACACCTCCTCCTCCATGCTTCACGGTGGGAACCATGCATGCAGAGTCCATCCGTTCACCTCTTCTGCGTCGCACAAAGACGTGTGTTCTTTAGCCCATACAAGAGTCTTCTGCTTGTTGCCTGTCCTTAGCAGTGGTTTCCTAGCAGCTATTTTACCATGAAGGCCTGCTGCTCAAAGTCTCCTCTTAACAGTTGTTGAAGAGATGTGTCCGCTGCTAGAACTCTGTGTGGCAGTGGCCTGGTCTCTAATCTGAGCTGCTGTTAACCTGCGATTTCTGAGGCTGGTGACTCGGATAAGCTTATCCTCAGAAGCAGAGGTGACTCTTGGTCTTCCTTTCCTGGGGCAGTCCTCATGTGAGCCAGTTTCTTTGTAGCGCTTGATGGTTTTTGCAACTGCACTTGGGGACACTTTCAAAGTTTGCCCAATTTTTCGGACTGACTGACCTTCATTTCTTAAAGTAATGATGGCCACTCGTTTTTCTTTACTTAGCTGCTTTTTTCTTGCCATAATACAAATTCTAACAGTCTATTCAATAGGACTATCAGCTGTGTATCCACCTGACTTATGCACAACACAACTGATGGTCCCAACCCCATTTATAAGGCAAGAAATCCCATGTATTAAACCTGACAGGGCACACCTGTGAAGTGAAAACCATTTCCGGTGACTACCTCTTGAAGCTCATCAAGAGAATGCCAAGAGTGTGCAAAGCAGTCATCAAAGCAAAAGGTGGCTACTTTGAAGAACCTAGAATATAAGACATATTTTCAGTTGTTTCACACTTTTTTGTTAAGTATATAATTCCACATGTGTTAATTCATAGTTTTGATGCCTTCAGTGTGAATGTACAATTTTCATAGTCATGAAAATACAGAAAAATCTTTAAATGAGAAGGTGCACACTTAGCTCCAGTACCGGCTGTGTCTCTTGTCTGATTGTTTAGGGCGGCGGCGCGGCTACTGCCTGATTCTTATAGTTACTGTGTGCGCACTCCTAATGCCTCCCCAGCCTATTGCTGTGAGTCACTGGATACTTAAACCTCCTCCACCCAGTAGGGGGTGCCTGAGCAACACTTTGATTCAGTGTGTTCTGTGCAACTGAGTTGCCAGGTCCTGTCCTGTATCTTGTCTGTTTCCGCCCCTGGGGGCTGTATACCCAGGCCTGTTACCTGTATCTGTGACTTCTAGTCTGTCTCCGCCACCATGAGGGCTGAGTTCCCAGGCTCGTTATTGTATCTTATTACTGGTTCAGCTCCTGTCTGAACTGTGTCCTAGCCCGTTACCTGTTTCTCTCTATGTCCGAACCTTCCCTTTTCCTGCAGTGTCTGAACCTGCACCTAACTCCAACTTGTTGTCTCTGAACTTCTGTTTGTGAGTTTTGTGTACACTCGCTACTTCATTGTAAGTACCATGTGTGTATCTAGTTCTGCTTGTTCATCGCACCTGCGGTTTTGCTCTGCCCTGCTTGTTCACCGCACCTGCGGTTTCGCTCTGCTCTGCTTGTCCACCGCACCTGCGGTTTCGCTCTGCTCTGCTTGTTCACCGCACCTGCGGTTTTGCTCTGCTCTGCTTGTCCACCACACCTGCGGTTTCGCTCCGCTCTGCTTGTCCACTGCACCGGCGGTTTCGCTCTGCTCCGCCCTGCATGTTCACCGCACCGGCGGTTTCGCTCTGCTCAGCTTGTTCATCGCACCTGCGGTTTCGCTCTGCTCAGCTTGTTCACCGCACCTGCGGGTTTTGCTCTGCTCTGTTGGTTTACCGCACCTGCGGGTTTTGCTCTGCTCTGCTTCTCTACCACACCTGCGGGTTTTGCTCTACTCTGCTTGTTTACCACACCCGCAGGCTTTGCTCTGCTCTGCTTGTCTATCGCACGTGCGGGTTTTGCTCTGCTCTGCTTGTTTACCGCACCTGCGGGCTTTGCTCTGCTCTGCTTGTCTACCGCACCTGCGGGTTTTGCTCTGCTCTACTTGTCTACCGCATCTGCGGGTTTTGCTCTGCTCTACTTGTCTACCGCATCTGCGGGTTTTGCTCTGCCCTGCTTGTCTATCGCATCTGCGGGTTTTGCTCTGCTCTGCTTGTCTACCGCACCTGCGGGTTTTGCTCTGCTCCACTTGTCTACCGCACCTGTGGGTTTTACTCTGCTCTGCTTGTCTACCGCACCTGCGGGTTTTGCTCTGCTCTGCTTGTCTACCGCACCTGCGGGTTTTTCCCTGCTCTGCTTGTCTACCGCACCTGCGGGTTTTGCTCTGCCCTGCTTGTCAACCGCACCTGCGGGTTTTGCTCTGCTCTACTTGTCTACCGCATCTGCGGGTTTTGCTCTGCTCTGCTTGTCTACTGCATCTGCGGGTTTTGCTCTGCTCTGCTTGTCTACTGCACCTGGGGCTCCTTTCCTGTGTCCTAGTCTGTCATGGTCCCTATCCTGCCTGTGTTCTTACCTGCCAGTACCCGCCTGTCTGCATGCCAGCCGTGCCTGCCAGTGCCCACCTGTCTGCAGGCCAGCCGTGCCGACCAGTGCCCATCTGTCTGCATACCAGCCGTGCCTGCCAATACCCACCTATCTGCATACCAGCCGTGCCTGCCAGTACCTACCTGTCTGTATGCCAGCCTAACCTGTCTGTTCCTGCATTCCCCAGTGTGGGTCAACAACTGTGACCGGGGTCTGACCTGGAGTAGCACCTGGTCCCTCTGCTCAGTTCCTCCCTGGTTCACGGAGTCGACTGAGCCGCCGTGTGACCTTGGTCGGACCGAGTTGATACTTAGTTACGCCCCTCCAGACACTCCTCAGTTCATGGTCCAGTGGGATCACTAATCATGCTCACGCCAGTCAGTCCGGGCGTGTGCGTAACAGTTTGCTCAGGCCATGGTCCCCGTTGAACCCCACGATCCTTCGCTCTCGGAGACATTTGAATTCTTGTCTGGCGAATACGTGCACCAAGGAAAAAATTTTTTCTCAAGCTGAGGTCCAGGCGATTTACGCACCAGCCCAAATGGAGCAATCAGCACTCGTTCCTGTGGATCCACCACGGTACTATGGGGATCCAAAACAAAGCCGTTCGTTTGTGGAGCAATGTATGCTGCATTTCAAATTCTATGCTCACTATTTTCCCACTGATCGGGTTAAAGTAGCATTCATGATGTCCTACTTAGCGGGTGATGCCTTGAAGTGGATCACCCCCCCCCTATGGGAAGCATGGGATCCTATTGCCTCCGACCTGCAGGCCTTCCTGGTGGCCTTTCTAATGCTCTTCGATGACCCTAACCCTGAAGCTTCTGCTAAAGCTTCCCTTCCCAATATCCTGGAGCAGTCCCCATTGGTGATGCGTGTAGGTAGCCCACCAGTTTCCCAGCCAGAAGAGGCTTCTGCCCACACAGAATCCACACAGGATGACAATGCTCCATAGAATACATCTCTTCCCAACCTCAAGGGGGGGGTACTGTAACATCCCTGGCGGCATGCTGGCATGCCTTACCACATCTCACCTTGCAAGACCGCCATCTTACCTATCAATCCAGGCTGCCCACTTTGCTCCAGTACTGACTGTGTCTCTTGTCTGATTGCTTAGGGCGGCGGCCCGGCTACTGCCTGATTCTTATAGTTACTGTGTGCGCACTCCTAATGCCTCCCCAGCCTATTGCTGTGAGTCACTGGATACTTAAACCTCCTCCAGACAGTAGGGGGTGCCTGAGCAACACTTTGATTCAGTGTGTTCTGTGCAACTGAGTTGCCAGGTCCTGTCCTGTATCTTGTCTGTTTCCGCCCCTGGGGGCTGTATACCCAGGCCTGTTACCTGTATCTGTGACTTCTAGTCTGTCTCCGCCACCATGAGGGCTGAGTTCCCAGGCTCGTTAATATATCTTATTACTGGTTCAGCTCCTGTCTGAACTGTGTCATAGCCCGTTACCTGTTTCTCTCTATGTCCGAACCTTCCCTTTTCCTGCAGTGTCTGAACCTGCACCTAACTCCAACTCGTTGTCTCTGAACTTCTGTTTGTGAGTTTTGTGTACACTCGCTACTTCATTGTAAGTACCTTGTGTGTATCTAGTTCTGCTTGTTCACCGCACCTGCGGTTTTGCTCTGCCCTGCTTGTTCACCGCACCTGCAGTTTCGCTCTGATCTGCTTGTCCACCGCACCTGTGGTTTTGCTCTGCTCTGCTTGTCTACCGCATCTGCAGGTTTTGCTCTGCTTTGCTTGTCTACCGCATCTGCAGGTTTTGCTTTGCTCTGCTTGTCTACCGCACCTGTGGCTCCGTTCCTGTGTCCCAGTCTGTATTGGTCCCTATCCTGCCTGCGTTCCTACCTGCCAGTACCCGCCTGTCTGCATGCCAGCCGTGCCTGCCAGTGCCCACCTGTCTGCATGCCAGCCGTGCCTGCCAGTGCCCACCTGTCTGCATACCAGCCGTGCCTGCCAATACCCACCTGTCTGCATACCAGCCGTGCCTGCCAGTACCCACCTGTCTGTATGCCAGCCTAACCTGCCTGTTCCTGCATTCCCCGGTGTGGGTCAACAGCTGTGACCAGGGTCTGACCTGGAGTAGCACCTGGTCCCTCTGCTCGGTTCCTCCCTGGTTCACGGAGTCGACTGAGCCGCCATGTGACCTTGGTCGGTCCGAGTTGATACGTAGTTACACCCCTCCAGGCACTCCTCGTTTCATGGTCCAATGGGATCACTAATCATGCTCACGCCAGTCAGTCCGGGCGTGTGCATAACACAGCAAAGCACCCCCACACCATCACACCTCCTCCTCCATGCTTCACGGTGGGAACCAGGCATGTAGAGTCCATCCGTTCAACTTTTCTGCGTCGCACAAAGACACGGTGGTTGGAACCAAAGATCTCAAATTTGGACTCATCAGACCAAAGCACAGATTTCCACTGGTCTAATGTCCATTCCTTGTGTTCTTTAGCCCAAACAAGTCTCTTCTGCTTGTTGCCTGTCCTTAGCAGTGGTTTCCTAGCAGCTATTTTACCATGAAGGCCTGCTGCACAAAGTCTCCTCTTAACAGTTGTTGTAGAGATGTGTCTGCTGCTAGAACTCTGTGTGGCATTGACCTGGTCTCTAATCTGAGCTGCTGATAACCTGCGATTTCCGAGGCTGGTGACTCGGATAAACTTATCCTCAGAAGTGTAGTATCGGCGTCTATGCCCCCTGAGAGGCAGAGACGCCGTCCCTCTTACCGCCGCGCTCCCGGCCCGGCGTCTTCCGGCTCTCCTGCTGCTGCTGCCGGCGCGCTCAGCTTCCCGGGCACTGTGCTTAGGCCGGGGACTCTTTAGGATGGCGCGCACGGCCCCTTTAAGAGTGGGGGAGCGCGCGCGCGCCGTCCTAAGTAGTCCCCGGCCGATAGCCGGAGGACCTCTCATATAAATGGCACCTCCAAAATGGAGGTGCCCGTGCAAGGTTGTTGTTATGATCTGCAACAAGAACTAAGGAAAGATAGGGGAAAGCTGTCCCTACAGTAAGACTAAGCTGAATCCCTACGATGTAGCGGGCTGCCTGTTCCTAGTGAACAGACCCGCCTTCGTCCTCGGCTAGTCTGAACGAAGACCTATAGAATTAAGGGAGGGGTCCCTAAAAGAACTAAGGACTGGGACAAAAATGGGACACCCCCTAAACAGAAATTGTTGTAGAACACAAAAGACAAACTGACAAAAAGTATGAGAGGTCCAAGAGGACCAAGCAAACTGACAGAGATAGGCACCGAAGCACCAGGCTAGCAAAACAGTCAAACAACACTGAAGTCCAGCAAAGCCAGAAGGGTGGAGCTGGAATATATAGGCAGATGGTTCTAACAGTACCCCCTCTTTTATGAGGATCCTCCGGATTCTCCAGGCCCAGGCCTATCCGGAAACCTACTGTGGAAAGCTTTAACAAGCCTAGGAGCAGAGACATCATGCGTTCTTACCCAGGAGTTGTCTTCGGGACCGAAACCCTTCCAGGAGACAAGATACTGTAATCTCCCTCTATGCCATCTAGAATTCAAGATACGAGAAATTTCATATTCGCCGTCTTCCACCACAGGAGGAACTGTGACAGTGACGACCATATCAGATACGTCAGCCTTTTTCAACAAGGAAACATGAAACACAGGATTAATCTTCCAGGAAGTAGGGACATCCAACCTAACAGCAGACTGGTTAACAACCTGAAGCACTTTAAATGGACCCACAAACTTAGGACCCAGTTTTTTAGAAGGAAACCTCAACCGCAGGTTCTTCGAGGACAACCGAACCATGTCACCCACAGTAAACAAAACCTCTTTACGTTTCCTGTCAAAATACTTCTTGGACTTTTTGTTAGCCTCTTGAAGGTTACAACGTACATTAGTCCAAACTTTCTCCAAATCACCGGAAAAATTCTCCTCCTCCTGCACCGCCGACCCCAATTTGGAGAACGAACCAAAAGATGGATGTCTCCCAGTACAGCAAAAAAAAGGAGAACACCCAGCAGAGGAGGATGTATAATAGTTAAGAGCAAATTCTGCGAGAGGCAGAAACTCCGACCACACCTCTTGATTGTCCGCCACAAAACAATGCAAAAACTGCTCAACATCCTGGTTCTTTCTTTCAGTCTGTCCATTAGACTCAGGATGATAACCAGACGAAAATGACAAATGGACTCCCAACCTGTCACAAAAAGCACGCCAAAAGCGAGCCACAAACTGAGGTCCTCTATCAGAAACAATATCCGTGGGAACGCCATGGAGCTTGACAATCTCCTTAACAAACGCCTTAGCGAGTGTCTTGGCGCAGGGCAACTTAATGAATGGAACCAAATGACACATCTTACTAAAACGGTCCACGACCACCCAGATGACAGTAAAACCCTCGGACACAGGAAGATCAGTAATAAAATCCATAGTGAGATGCGTCCAAGGCGCACTAGGAACCTCCAGAGGGCAAAGCAACCCCGCAGCAGGAGTATGTGAAGCCTTTGACCTAGCGCACAAAGTACACTGACACACCCACTTGATGACTTCCTTCTGCCACCAGGCCAGCAAAAACTGCGACTGATCAATCTCTTAGTCTTCGAAATTCCTGGATGGCCTGCCAACAGAGACTCATGACACTCCACAAACAAATCTCTCCTAAAGGCTCTAGGCACGAACAACCTCCCATGGGGAGTGTTAGATGGAGCATCATCTTGAGCTTTCAGAATCCCATTCTCCAAAACGGAGTCCAAAGCCGCCACCACAACTCCTTTCTGTAAAATGCTCTCCTCCTCCTCGGCACCGACCGTAGGAGAGAAGCTGCGAGATAAAGCATCGGCTTTAACATTCTTAGTACCAGGGATATAGGTAACAGAAAAATGAAACCGAGAAAAAAAAAGTGCCCACCTAGCTTGACGGGCATTCAAGCGCTTGGCAGCCTCCAGATAGATCAAATTCTTATGATCTGTGAAAACCTGAATAGGAAATCTAGCGCCTTCCAAAAAATGACGCCAATGTTCAAACGCGAGTTTAATAGCCAACAACTCCCGATTTCCAACATCATAATTCAGTTCGGTTTCCGAAATTTTTTTCGAAAAGAAGTCACAAGGATGTCTCTCCTGAGACAAAACTGCTCCGACCCCCACCGATGAAGCATCGACCTCGACCAAAAAAGGCTTGGTCTCATCAGGCTGCATAAGGGGCAGAACTGAACCTCTCTTTGAGATACTCAAACACTTCAATGACCTCAGTAGTCCACTGGGCCGTATTCGCACCTTTCCTGGTGAGATCGGTTAGAGGTTTAACAATTACAGAAAAATTCTTAATGAATTTCCTGTAATAATTGGCAAAACCCAAAAATCTCTGTATAGATTTCAAACCAATAGGCCTAGGCCATTCCTGCACAGCCTGAAACTTCACAGGGTCCATCTCAAAGCCCTCGCTGGAGACAATGTAGCCCAAAAAACTAATTTTCTGCACAGCGAACTCACATTTCTCCAGCTTAGCAAAGAGTGAATTATCACCCAATAACTGCAAAACTTCACGTACACTCTGCCAATGGGACTCCAGATCTGGTGAATAAATCAAAATGTCATCCAAATACATAACCACATTCTTACCAGTCAGAGGTCTCAGGATGTCATTAATAAGGTTCTGAAAAAATGCAGGTGCATTGGTAAGACCAAAAGGCATCACCAAATTCTCAAAATGACCTACCGGAGTGTTAAAAGCAGTTTTCCATTCATCACCCTCCTTCACATGTAACAAATTGTATGCCCCCCAGAGATCAATTTTGGAGAACCACTTGGCTCCCACTAACTGGTTAAACAAGTCAGGAATTAACGGTAACGGGTAGGAATTGCTTACGGTAATCTTATTAATTTCACGAAAATCCAGACATGGACGTAAACCGCCGTCCTTTTTTTTAACAAAGAAGAATCCAACTGCCACAGGTGACTTAGAAGGTCTAATGTGACCAGCAGCCAGGCTAGTCTGTATGTACTCCTCCAAGGCCTTTCTTTCAGGGATAGTCAGATTAAACAAGCGACTCTTGGGAAGAGTAGCTCCTGGAACAAACTCAATGGCGCAATCATAATCCCTATGAGGAGGTAAAACTTGTGACTCCTCCTCCAAAAAAACCCTCCAAAAATCTTGAATAGGTACAGGTAATTCCACTTTTTCCACAGCCGCAATGCGACTATTACAACATTTATCATAGCACTTCGGACTCCAAGACTTAATCACATTAGTAGACCAGTCCAATAAAGGATTGTGCAGTTTTAACCAAGGCAATCCTAGAACAACTGGAGAGGGTAAATTATCCAAAACAACCAAATCCAAAATTTCTTGGTGAACTCCATTGATAGTGAGAGGAAATGCAGCAGTCTTGTGAGTAATACATTTCAAAGGAGAGTTATCAATTGCAACCACAGAAATAGGTGATGACAAAGGTTTGGATTTCAATTTAATGTTTTCCAAAAACCCTTTATCAATCACATTAAGTGTTGAACCACAATCCACAAATACCTAAAATTCTATAAAATCTCCCTGCAGAGTAGTACTCCCAGAAAGAAATACTCCTGCAGAGCGTAAACAAGCTATACAGGCGTAACTGACCTTTTTTTTTCTTTACTTAAACTACGCTCACAATACTTAATCAAATGGTCACCTTTACCACAATAAAGACACAATCCCTCGGCGAATCTCCGGTCTTTTTCCTGAGAGCGGAGTGACATCGCCCCCACCTCCACTGGTTCTCCGCTGTCAGAGCAGATTTTCTGGGAACTAGGACCTGACGTTACAGGAGTTTTTACATCATTCACCCTAGACCTCAGTCTCCTGTCCACACGAACAGCTAACTGCATAGCTTCCTGCAGAGTCTCAGGTGCAGGGAATGCAATTAGCAAATCCTTAACCCTTTCACTCAGACCAGCAAGAAATAAACATCTCAGCGCAGAATCATTCCATTTAACTTCTGAGGCCCATCTCCTGAAGTGTGTGCAATAATTTTCAACATCATCTGACCCCTGATTCAAACGCCTAGGTTCTGATTCAGCAGATGAGATTCAATCAGGATCGTCATATAATAGCCCCATAGCAGAAAAAAATTCTTCAACAGAACTTAAATACGGATCATTAGGCTGGAGAGAAAAGGCCCACCCCTGTGGTTCGTTGCGCAAAAGTGACATAATAAAACCAATGCGCTGTGATTCATTCCCAGAGGATCTTGGTCTCAAACAAAAATATAACAAACAAGCATTTTTAAAGAAAAAAAAATCTTGCTGTTTACCATAAAAAAACATGAGGCAGTCCTACCTTGGGTTCGACAAAATGCGCTCCAGGACAGCTACTCACATGTTGCTGAAGCTCAACCACCTCCAGAGACAATCCCTGCAGGCGTTGAGCCAAGTCCTGGATGGAAACCATACTGATCCCCGAATTTCTTTCCTTTTAGTCTTTTTTGGGCTGGACTTACTGTTATGATCTGCAACAAGAACTAAGGAAGGATAGGGGAAAGCTATCCCTACAGTAAGACTAAGCTGAATCCCTACGATGTAGCAGGCTGCCTGTTCCTAGTGAACAGACCCGCCTTCGTCCTCGGCTAGTCTGAACGAAGACCTATAGAATTAAGGGAGGGGTCCCTAAAAGAACTAAGGACTGGGACAAAAATGGGACACCTCCTAAAAAGAAATTGTTGTAGAACACAAAAGACAAACTGACAAAAAGTACTAGAGGTCCAAGAGGACCAAGCAAACTGACAGAGATAGGCACCAAAGCACCAGGCTAGCAAAACAGTCAAACAACACTGAAGTCCAGCAAAGCCAGAAGGGCGGAGCTGGAATATATAGGCAGATGGTCACGTGACCGCAAAACACAAGATAGAAAATACTAACAGGAGTGTTCTAACAGTTGTAGCTTTGTGTCCTAAACTCTGCTTCAGCCCTCAGGTCCCTCTGCTAGTCTGACTACCAGTCCAGTCCACCAGCCTGACTACCAGTCCAGTCCGCCAGCCTGACTACCAGTCCAGTCCGCCAGTCTGACTACCAGTCCTGTCCGCCAGCCTGACTACCAGTCCAGTCCGCGAGCCTGACTACCAGTCCTGTCTGCCAGCCTGACTACCTGTCTCCGCCAGCCAAGTGTACTCTCCAGCCCGACGGTCTGCCTACGATCCAAACCCGCCAGTCTGTCTATGGGCCTGGCTTGCCTGCCTACCCGGAGATCGTACCAGTTACCTGCCATGCCTATCAGCCAGCCTACCTGGAGGCTCCTACCAGTTACCTGCTGTGCCTATCAGTCAGCCTACCTTCTAGTTACCTGCCGTGCTTACCCGGAGGCTCCTGCCAGTTACCCTTAGGAGTCACCTGCTCTCATACAAGGACAGGCCCAGAGTAGCACCTGGTCCCTCTGCTCGGTCCTTCCCTGGTTCACGGAGTCGACTGAGCCGCCGTGTGACCTTGGTCAGTCCGAGTTGATACCTAGTTACCCCCCTCTGGTCCCACTTTGCTCCGCAGCACAGAGGTTCCACCACCCGGATCCGTAACAGTTTGCATGGGCCATGAAACCCGGTGGCCCCCAGGCTCCTTCGCTTGCTGACCTGTACCAGGAGGTTTCTCGTCAGAGATCCCAACAGGAAACCATCCTGACCTACCTGCGGTCTGTCAACTCTTGCCTGGACACGCTGTCTGTCCCACCTGTGCCCGCCTCGAGCCGAGCGACACCCGCTCCGGCGACGCCGCTGCCTACCAATACCACGGCATCCAGCCTAGGACCCCGGCTTTCTGCGCCTCCTCGTTTTGGGGGTGACCCCGTATTATGTCGGGGTTTTCTGAACCAGTGCACACTGCACTTTGAACTTCTGGCACATCAGTCTCCCTCCGACCGGGCCAAGGTGGCGTTCATCATGTCTCACCTCACCGGGGAAGCATTGGCATGGCTAAAACACTCTATGGGAGAGAGGGGATTCCCTGGTGTCCGATCTTCCGGCTTTCCTCACTGCCTTCTGGAGGGTCTTCGATGAGCCCGGACGAAGGATTTCTACTGCCTCCTCATTGCTTCGTCTCCGCCAAAGGAATTTCACCGTGGGCCAGTATGCCATACAGTTCCGTACCCTCGCTTCTGAGCTTGCCTGGGACAACAAGGCCCTGGTGTCCACCTTCCGGGAGGGTCTTTCCGGTCGGATTAAGGACGAGCTAGCCGGCCGGGACATTCCTACCACCCTGGATGACCTGGTGTCACTGGCTACCCAGATTGACATCCGTTTCCTAGAACGTGCTAAGGAGACTACCCGGGAGAGAAGATTTCCTCATCTTGCTCCGGTTTTCCAGAAACCTGCTTCCCAACCAGCAACTCCCCGGGCACGCTCGCCCGAACCTATGCAGATTGACCAGACCAAGATGGTCAAGTCTCGACAAGAAACACGCCGACCCGAAGGGAGCTGTTTCTACTGTGGTAGTAAGGAGCACCTGATCCGTTCCTGTCCGGTGAAGCCGGGAAACTCCAGTGTCTAGGACCGCTCGGAGAGGTCGTCCTAGGCAAGAGTAAATCCTCTCGGTTCTTGACTTTAACCGTCTCTATTTCCTGTGGAGAGAACCGCTTCTTTGAAACCGCCCATCTGGATTCCAGAGCCGCTGGGAATCTCATTTCCCAGTCCCTTGTAGAGAAGTATCAGATTCCTACCAAACCTCTGGCTGAACTATTGGCAGTCGCTTCCGTGGATGGAAGACTCCTTCCGGTGACCATCTTGCTCGTCACTGAGCCCGTAACCCTTCAGGTGGGAATGCTGCACTCAGAGAGGATCTCCTTCCATGTGCTTTCCAGACTCTCTCACTCCCTTTTGCTAGGTCTACCCTGGCTACAGAGACATGAACCCGTTCTGAATTGACAATCCGGTGAGGTGCTCCGTTGGGGGCAGGATTGCCATGAGACCTGCCTGGTCCCGGTTCCCCCGGCTCGACCTCCGGCTACTCCGGCTAATTTACCTGGTCTACCGGCACCTTACTGGTCCTATGCAGATGTCTTCGACAAGAAGGAAGCAGAGACACTGCCACCTCATAGGCCATATGATTGCCCTATCGACCTGGCACCCG
Organism: Phyllobates terribilis; assembly: GCF_046119375.1. Taxonomy (NCBI): domain Eukaryota; kingdom Metazoa; phylum Chordata; class Amphibia; order Anura; family Dendrobatidae; genus Phyllobates; species Phyllobates terribilis. The sequence continues at coordinate 164,561 of NW_027364671.1, read as the reverse complement.
GTGCCACTCCACCCCGTGGGCGTATTTACCCGTTGTCGTTGGCCGAAACCCGGGCCTTTCGGAGTACATCGAAGAAAATCTGGCTAGGGGATTCATCCAGAAATCTACCTCCCCGGCTGGAGCCAGATTCTTCTTCGTAAAAAAGAAAGAAGGTTCACTATGCCCCTGTATCGATTATAGAGTGTAGCGTCGGCGTCCCTGCCTCCTGCTAGGCAGGGACGCCGTTCCCCTCACCTCTCCGCTCCGTGCCCGGCGGCTTCCTCCCGCTCTGCTGGCAGCGCGTGCTGCTTCCCGGCCTCTGTGCTTAGGGCGCGCGCGCGCGCGCTCCCCCTCTCTTAAAGGGGCCACGCGCGCCGTCCTAAGGAGTCCCCGGCCAATGGCCGGAGGACCTCACCATATATAAGGCACCTCCTCCAAAATGGAGGTGCCTGAGCAATGTTGTTGCAAAGCCTTTCAACTCTGCTTCAGCCCTCAGGTCCTGTTACCAGTTACCTGCCAGTTACCTGCCAGTCACCTGCCAGTCACCTGCCAGTCACCTGCCAGATTCCTGCCTGTTACTTATCTATCTGCGGTCCGACAGTCTGCCTACCAGCCCTGCCAGTCTGTCTATGGATCAGTCTGCCCGCTCACCTGGGAGCGCTCACCTGCTACCTGCCTGCTAGCCTACCTGGAGGCTCCGCCGTCACGTGCTGTGACCACCTGCCTGTCCAGAGACTCTTGCCCGCTCACCTGGGAGCGCTCACCTGCTACCTGTCTGTTAGCCTACCTGGAGGCTCCGCCGTCACGTGCTGTGACCACCTGCCTATCCAGAGACTCTTGCCCGCTCACCTGGGAGCGCTCACCTGCTACCTGCCTGCTAGCCTACCTGGAGGCTCTGCCGTCACGTGTTGTGACCTCCTGTCTGTCCAGAGACTCTTGCCCGCTCACCTGGGAGCGCTTCTCTGCTACCTGCCTGCTAGCCTACCTGGAGCCGTCACTTGCTGTGACCACCGGCCAGTCCAGAGACTCTTGCCCGCTCACCTGGGAGCGTCCACCTGCTACCTGCCTGCTAGCCTACCTGGAGGCTCTGCCGTCACTTGCCGTGACCACCCGCCTGTCAAGAGACTGTCCCCGTCACTTGCCGTGACCTCCTGCCCTTCTACCCAGAGACTGTCCCCGTCACTTGCCGTGACCTCCTGCCCTTCAACCCAGAGACTGTCCCCGTCACCTGCCATGTCCTCCTGCCCTTCTACCCAGAGACTGTCCCCGTCACTAGCCGTGATTACCTGCCCGCCTTCCCTGGGAGCCACCCGCTTCCTTACAAGGACTGCCCCCTTGTATAGTTGTTCAGAGGTTCCACCTCCCAGACCCGTTACAGTTTGCTCGGGCCATGGAACCCGGTGGCACCCAAACTCCCTCGCTCTCGGACCTATGCCATGAACTGTCCCGTCAGAGGTCCCAACAGTAGTCCATCCTGAGCCACCTGCGGAATGTCAACTCTCGCCTGGACACTCTGACTGCTCCACCAGCAACCACCGCTAGTGTCATGACTCGCAACCCGGCAGCGCCGCTGCCCACCAATACCATGGCATCCTGCCCCGGTCCCCGGCTTTCTGCACCTCCTCGCTTCGGAGGCGACCCCGCTCAAGCTCGGGGCTTCATAAACCAGTGCACCCTGCACTTTGAACTCCTGGCCCACCAGTTTATCTCCGACCGAGCCAAAGTGGCATTCATCATGTCCCATCTCACTGGGGAGGCACTGGCATGGCTTAACCCTCTGTGGGAGAGAGGGGATCCCCTGGTGTCCGACCTGTCGTCTTTCCTCACTGCTTTCCGAAGGGTCTTCGATGAACCGGGACGAAAGACCTCATCTGCCTCCTCTTTGCTACGTCTCCACCAAGGGAGTCTCACCGTGGGCCAATATGCCATACGATTCCGCACCCTCGCTTCTGAGCTTGCCTGGGATAATGAGGCCCTGGTGTCCGTCTTCTGGGAGGGCCTTTCCGGTCGGATTAAAGATGAGCTCGCCGGTCGGGACATTCCTACCACCCTGGATGACCTGGTGTCTCTGGCTACCCGGATTGACATCCGGTTTCAAGAACGTACCAAAGAGACCACCCGTGAGAGAAGGTTTCCCCGCCTAGCTCCTACTTTCCAGAAACCTGTCTCCTCTTCTGTCACTCCCCGGGCGCACTCACCCGAGTCCATGCAGATCGACCAGACCAAGTTGGTCAAATCTCGCCAAGAGTCACGCCGAGCCGAGGGCATTTGCTTCTATTGTGGCAGTAAGGAGCACCTGATTCGTTCCTGCCCGGAGAGGCCGGGAAACTCCAGTGTCTAGGACCGCTCGGAGAGGTCGCCCTAGACAAAAATAAGTCCTCTCCAACCCTGACTTTGTCTGTATCTATCTCCTGGGGAGAGAACCGTCACTTTGAACTCTCCCACCTGGACTCTGGATCCGCTGGAAACCTCATCTCTCAGTCCCTGGTTGAGAAATACCATATTCCCACCAAGTCTCTGGCTGAACCTTTGTCAGTCGCCTCCGTGGATGGAAGACTCCTTCCGGTGACCATCCTGCTCGTCACGGAACCCATAACCCTGCAGGTGGGAATGCTGCACTCTGAGGTAATCTCCTTCCATGTGTTGTCCGGACTCTCCCACTCCCTATTGCTAGGTCTACCTTGGCTCCAGACACATGAACCCGTGTTGAACTGGCATTCCGGTGAAGTACTCCGGTGGGGGCCGGCCTGCCATAAGACCTGCCTGGTTCCGGTTCGTCCGGTTCGTCCTCCACCTATCCCAGCTAATTTACCCGGTCTTCCGGCTCCTTACTGGCCCTATGCTGACGTCTTCGGTAAGAAGGAAGCAGAGACATTGCCACCTCATAGGCCATATGATTGCCCGATCGACCTGGTACCCGGCGCCACTCCACCCCGTGGGCGTATTTATCCGTTGTCTGCGGCAGAAACCCGGGCCATGTCTGAGTACATAGAGGAGAATCTGGCCAGGGGATTTATCCGGAAGTCTACTTCCCCGGCTGGTGCCGGATTCTTCGTTGTCAAAAAAAAAGATGGCTCGCTTCGCCCCTGTATTGACTATAGAGGACTCAATCAGATCACGGTTAAAAATAAATACCCCCTTCCGCTCATCTCTGAGTTATTTGATTGCCTTAAAGGCGCCAGGATCTTTTCCAAGCTGGATCTACGTGGAGCATATAACCTGGTCCGTATCCGTCAGGGAGACGAGTGGAAAACAGCATTTAATACCCGGGACGGACACTATGAGTACCGTGTGATGCCCTTCGGTCTCTGCAATGCTCCCGCCGTCTTCCAAGAACTGGTCAACGACATCTTCCGTGACCTTCTTTACTCCTGCGTGGTGGTATACCTGGACGACATCTTGGTCTTCTCTCCGGATCTTCCCACACACCGGAGGGATGTTCGTCAGGTCCTGCTTAGGCTCAGGCAGAACCACCTCTATGCTAAATACGAGAAGTGCCTTTTTGAGCAGACCTCTCTTCCTTTCCTGGGCTATGTTATCTCCCGGACAGGCTTGCGAATGGATCCCGAGAAGCTCTCTGCTGTCCTAAAGTGGCCCCGTCCGGAGGGCTTGAAGGCGATACAGCGATTCCTGGGCTTCGCTAATTACTATCGTCTCTTCATTCCTCACTTCTCGTCACGGACTGCGCCCATATCTGCGCTCACCCGTAAGGGAGCAAATCCCAAGGTATGGTCATCCGAAGCTGAGGAGGCCTACCTTTCCCTGAAACAAGCCTTCTCCTCTGCCCCTGTGCTGCACCGTCCGGACTGCAACAAACAGTTCTACCTGGAGGTTGATGCCTCCTCCTCTGGAGCCGGAGAAGTGCTCACCCAAAAGTCTTCCTCCGGGAGAATGGTAACCTGCGGCCTTTTCTCTAAAATCTTCTCCTCCTCTGAGCGCAATTACTCCATAGGAGACCGAGAACTGCTAGCCGTTAAATTGGCGCTGGAGGAGTGGCGCTACCTGCTTGAAGGTGCTCTATACCCGGTGATCATCTACACGGATCACAAGAACCTGGCATATCTCCAAAATGCTCAGAGACTTAATCCACGTCAGGCCCGGTGGTCTTTGTTTTTTGCCCGCTTCGATTTCATCCTTCATTTCCGCCCGGCGGACAAAAATGTCAAAGCTGATGCCTTGTTCCGATCTTTCCTGTCCTCCGACCAAGAGGAGGAACCTATGCACATTATCGACCCCTCCAAGGTGATGAATGTGGCCCCCTTGGATTTGACTCGTCTTCCACCCGGCAAGACGTTCGTGGCGCCTCCAGACCGTGAGAGGGTTCTTCGCTGGGGTCATTCTTCTAAACTAGCTGGTCATGCTGGCCAAAAAAAGACCTTCCTACTCATTTCCCGGCATTACTGGTGGTCTACCCTGCGTAAGGATGTGGTAGACTTCGTCTCTGCCTGTTCATCTTGTGGCTGCAACAAAGTTCCCAGACACTTACCAGCTGGTCATCTCCTGCCGCTTCCCATACCTGTTGCCCCGTGGCAACACATCGCTATGGACTTCATTACGATCTTCCTGTCTCTGCCGGGTGTACTGTCATTTGGGTGGTCGCGGACCGCTTCTCTAAAATGGCCCACTTCATTCCCCTGCCTGGTCTTCCGTCTGCACCTGAGCTGGCTAAGGACTTTATCTGCCATATCTTCCGTCTCCATGGCCTACCCCTCCACATCGTGTCGGATCGAGGGGGTTCAGTTTACCTCACGCTTCTGGAGAGCCACATGTAAACTGCTGGACGTCACCCTGGACTTCTCCTCCGCTTACCACCCTCAGTGCAATGGTCAAGTGGAGCGGATCAATCAGATCCTTACCAGCTATCTCCGGCACTTTGTTAATGCCCACCATTCTGATTGGGTGGACCTCCTTCCTTGGGCCGAGTTCTCTTATAATAACCACGAGAGCGAATCCTCTTCCAAGTCCCCGTTCTTTATTGTCTATGGCCAGCACCCCCGGATTCCGTTTCCCGTCTCCGCCTCTGTGGACAACCCTGCCGCGCAGTCTCTTGTCAGAGAGTTTTCTACCATTTGGGAGAGTACTAGGTCTGCACTTCTTCAGTCCTCCGAGCGGATGAAGCGATATGCTGATAAGAGACGTCTGGATCCGCCTCAATTCCGTCCGGGAGACAAGGTTTGGCTCTCTTCCAAACATGTACGGCTCAAGATACCCTCCTACAAGTTAGGCCCTCGCTTCATCGGTCCTTTCGAAATCCTCAGGCAAATTAATCCAGTGGCCTACAAATTAAAACTCCCGGCCACCTTATGGATTTCCAACTCCTTCCACGTATCTCTCCTCAAACCCGTTGTCTTTAACTCTTTTTCCAACAATCCAGGTACTCCTCCTGCTCCGGTTTCCGCTGAAGACGTCTTTGAGGTAGAGAGTATTCTGGCCACTAAGAGGGTAAGAGGAAAGACCTTTTTTTTGGTAGATTGGAAGGGGTTTGGTCCTGAGGAGAGAACATGGGAGCCCTGGGAGAACATCCATGCCCCTCTCATCCTTGCTAAATTTCTCTCTGGACAAAAAAAGGGGGGGCCTAAAGGGGGGGGTACTGTAGCGTCGGCGTCCCTGCCTCCTGCTAGGCAGGGACGCCGTTCCCCTCACCTCTCCGCTCCGTGCCCGGCGGCTTCCTCCCGCTCTGCTGGCAGCGCACGCTGCTTCCCGGCCTCTGTGCTTAGGGCGCGCGCGCGCTCCCCCTCTCTTAAAGGGGCCGCGCGCGCCGTCCTAAGGAGTCCCCAGCCAATGGCCGGAGGACCTCACCATATATAAGGCACCTCCTCCAAAATGGAGGTGCCCGAGCAATGTTGTTGCAAAGCCTTTCAACTCTGCTTCAGCCCTCAGGTCCCGTTACCAGTTACCTGCCAGTCACCTGCCAGATTCCTGCCTGTTACTTATCTATCTGCGGTCCGACAGTCTGCCTACCAGCCCTGCCAGTCTGTCTATGGATCAGTCTGCCCGCTCACCTGGGAGCGCTCACCTGCTACCTGCCTGCTAGCCTACCTGGAGGCTCCGCCGTCACGTGCTGGGACCACCTGCCTGTCCAGAGACTCTTGCCCGCTCACCTGGGAGCGCTCACCTGCTACCTGCCTGTTAGCCTACCTGGAGGCTCCGCCGTCACATGCTGTGACCACCTGCCTGTCCAGAGACTCTTGCCCGCTCACCTGGGAGCGCTCACCTGCTACCTGCCTGCTAGCCTACCTGGAGGCTCTGCTGCCATGTGCCGTGACCTCCCGCCTGTCCAGACACTCTTGCCCGCTCACCTGGGAGCGCTTCTCTGCTACCTGCCTGCTAGCCTACCTGGAGCCGTCACTTGCTGTGACCACCGGCCAGTCCAGAGACTCTTGCCCGCTCACCTGGGAGCGTCCACCTGCTACCTGCCTGCTAGCCTACCTGGAGGCTCTGCCGTCACTTGCCGTGACCACCCGCCTGTCAAGAGACTGTCTCCGTCACTTGCCGTGACCTCCTGCCCTTCTACCCAGAGACTGTCCCCGTCACTTGCCGTGACCTCCTGCCCTTCAACCCAGAGACTGTCCCCGTCACCTGCCATGTCCTCCTGCCCTTCTACCCAGAGACTGTCCCCGTCACTAGCCGTGATTACCTGCCCGCCTTCCCTGGGAGCCACCCGCTTCCTTACAAAGACTACCCCCTTGTATAGTTGCTCAGAGGTTCCACCTCCCTGACCCGTTACATAGAGGACTCAACCAGATTACTATCATAAACAAATATCCCCTGCCACTCATCTCTGAGCTGTTCAACCGCCTTAAAGGTGCGAAGATCTTTACCAAGCTCGATCTTCGTGGGGCATATAACTTGGTCCAGATCCGCCAAGAAGACGAGTGGAAGACGGCATTCAATACCCGGGACGGCCACTATGAATACCGTGTGATGCCCTTCGGCCTCTGTAATGCTCCTGCCGTCTTCCAAGAATTAGTTAATGACATCTTCCGTGACCTCTTATATTTTTGCATGGTGGTGTACCTGGACGACATCTTGGTCTTCTCTCCGGATCTTCCCACACACCGGAGGAATGTTCGTCAGGTCCTGCTTAGGCTCAGGCAGAATCACCTATACGCAAAATTTGAAAAATGCCTCTTCGAGCAGACCTCTCTTCCGTTCCTGGGCTATATTATCTCTAAGACAGGTCTACGGATGGACCCCGAGAAGGTTTCTGCCTTCTTAAAGTGGCCCCGTCCGGAGGGGCTGAAGGCGATTCAGTGATTCCTGGGCTTCGCGAATTATTACCGTCTCTTCATCCCACATTTCTCTTCCCGGACTGCTCCCATCTCTGCGCTCACCCGTAAGGGAGCAAATCCTAAGGAATGGCCGTCCGAAGCAGAGGAGGCCTTCCTCTCCTTAAAACTAGCCTTTTCTTCTGCCCCAGTGCTGCACCGTCCGGATTGCAACAAATTTTCTGGAGGTTGATGCTTCCTCTTCCAGAGCGGTGCTCACCCAGAAATCTCCGTCCGGGAGAATGGTAACCTGCGGCTTCTTCTCCAAGCTCTTCTCATCCGAGCGCAACTACTCCATAGGAGACCGAGAACTGCTAGCCATCAAATTGGCGCTGGAGGAGTGACGTTACCTGCTTGAGGGGGTTCTGCACCCGGTGGTCATCTACACTGACCTCAAAAACCTGGCATATCTACAGAATGCCCAAAGACTCAATCCACGTCAGGCCCGGTGGCCTTTGTTCTTCGCCCGCTTCAACTTTACCCTACATTACCGCCCTGCGGACAAGAACGTTAAAGCCAACGCCTTGTACCGATCCTTCCTGTCTTCCGATCAAGAGGAGGAGCCTATGCATATCATCGATCCCTCCAAAGTGATGAATGTGGCCCCCTTGGACCTGTCTCGTCTCCCACCCAGTAAGACATTTGTAGCGGTTCCAGATCGTAAGAAGGTTCTTCACTGGGGTCATTCATCTAAACTAGCCAGCCATGCTGGCCAGAAGAAGACCTTCTTGCTCATTACCCGGCATTACTGGTGGCCTACCCTGCGCAAGGATGTAGTAGACTTCGTGACGGCCTGTTCGTCCTGTGCCCGCAACAAGGTTCCCAGACATCTTCCAGCCGGCCGTCTCCTGCCTCTTCCCGTACCTGCTGCCCCATGGCAACACATTGCTATGGACTTTATTACCGATCTCCCTGTTTCTGCCGGTTGTACTGTCATTTGGGTGGTCGCTGACCGCTTTTCTAAAATGGCCCACTTCATCCCTCTGCCTGGTCTCCCGTCTGCATCTGTGCTGGCTAAGGACTTCATCCATCACATTTTCGTCTCCATGGCCCACCCCTCCACGTTGTGTCTGATCGCGGGGTCCAGTTTACTTTGCGTTTCTGGAGAGCTACGTGTAAGCTGCTGGATGTTACCCTGGATTTTTCCTCTGCTTACCATCCGCAGTCAAATGGCCAAGTGGAACGTATCAACCAGACCCTTACCAGCTTCCTCCGGCACTTCGTCAACGCTCACCATACCGATTGGGTAGAGCTCCTACCATGGGCCGAATTCTCCTATAACAACCATGAGAGCGAATCTTCTTCCAAGTCCCCGTTCTTTGTAGTCTACGGTCAACATCCCCGGATTCCGTTTCCCGTCTCCGCTTCAGTGGACAACCCTGCCCCGGAGTCTCTGGTCAGCGAATTTTCCACCATTTGGGAGGACACTAGGTCCGCACTTCTTTATTCCTCCGAGCGGATGAAGAAACATGCTGATAAGAGACGCCAGGACCCACCTCAATTCCATCTGGGAGACAAGGTTTGGCTCTCCTCCAAACATGTTCGTCTCAAAATACCCTCCTATAAGTTGGGTCCACGGTTCATCGGTCCTTTTGATGTCCTCAAGCAAATCAACCCAGTAGCCTACAAGTTAAAACTCTGGGCCACCTTACGGATTCCCAACTCCTTCCACGTATCTCTCCTCAAACCAGTTGTGCTTAATTCTTTTTCTGACAATCCAGGTACCCCCCCAGCTCCGGTCTCCGCTGAGGACGTCTATGAGGTAGAGAACATTCTGGCCACCAAGAGGGTAAGAGGAAAAACCTTTTTTCTGGTGGATTGGAAGGGGTTTGGCCCAGAGGAGAGAACTTGGGAACCCAGGGAGAACATCCACGCCTTTCTTCTCCTTAAAAAATTTCTTTCTGGCCTAAAAAAGAGGGGGCGTAAAGGGGGGGTACTGTAGTATCGGCGTCTCTGCTCCCTGACAGGCAGAGACGCCGTCCCTCTTACCGCCACGCTCCCGGCCCGGCGTCTTCCGGCTTTCCTGCTGCTGCTGCCGGCGCGCGCAGCTTCCCGGGCACTGTGCTTAGGGCGCGCTCTCCCCCCCTCTTAAAGGGGCCGCGCGCGCCGTCCTAAGGAGTCCTCAGCCAATGGCCGGAGAACCTCTCATATAGAAGGCACCCCCTCCAAAATGGAGGTGCCCGTGCAAGGTTGTAGCTTTGTGTCCTAAACTCTGCTTCAGCCCTCAGGTCCCGCTGCTAGTCTGACTACCAGTCCAGTCCGCCAGCCTGACTACCAGTCCAGTCCGCCAGCCTGACTACCAGCTCAGTCTGCCAGCCTGACTACCAGTCCAGTCCGCCAGTCTAACTACCAGCCCTGTCCGCCAGTCCTGTCCGCCAGCCTGACTACCAGCCCAGTCCGTCAGCCTGACTACCAGTCCTGTCCGCCAGCCTGACTACCTGTCTCCGCCAGCCCGACGGTCTGCCTACGATCCAAACCCGCCAGTGTGTCTATGGGCCTGGCTTGCCTGCCTACCCGGAGAACGTACCAGTTACCTGCCGTGCCTATCAGTCAGCCTACCTGGAGGCTCTTATCAGTTACCTGCCGTGCCTACCCGGAGGCTCCTGCCAGTTACCCGTGGGAGTCCCCTGCTCTCATACAAAGACAGGCCCAGAGTAGCACCTGGTCCTTCTGCTCGGTCCTTCCCTGGTTCACAGAGTCGATTGAGCCGCCGTGCTACCCTGGTCAGACCGAGTTGATACCTAGTTACGCCCCTCTGGTCCCTCCTTGCTCCGCAGCACAGAGGTTCCACCACCCGGATCCGTAACAAGAAGCAGAGGTGACTCTTGGTCTTCCTTTCCTGGGGCGGTCCTCATGTGAGCCAGTTTCTTTGTAGCGCTTGATGGTTTTTGCAACTGCACTTGGGAACACTTTCAAAGTTTGCCCAATTTTTCGCACTGACTGACCTTCATTTCTTAAAGTAATGATGGCCACTCGTTTTTCTTTACTTAGCTGCTTTTTTCTTGCCATAATACAAATTCTAACAGTCTATTCAGTAGGACTATCAGCTGTGTATCCACCTGACTTCTGCACAACACAACTGATGGTCCCAACCCCATTTATAAGGCAAGAAATCCCACTTATTAAACCTGACAGGGCACACCTGTGAAGTGAAAACCATTTCCGGTGACTACCTCTTGAAGCTCATCAAGAGAATGCCAAGAGTGTGCAAAGCAGTCATCAAAGCAAAAGGTGGCTACTTTGAAGAACCTAGAATATAAGACATATTTTCAGTTGTTTCACACTTTTTTGTTAAGTATATAATTCCACATGTGTTAATTCATAGTTTTGATGCCTTCAGTGTGAATGTACAATTTTCATAGTTATGAAAATACAGAAAAATCTTTAAATGAGAAGGTGTGTCCAAACTTTTGGTCTGTACTGTATATATATGTGGAATGTTTGAGCTGAACGAATCTGTAACAGAGTGAAATTTGCTGAATATATGTGCAGCTGCTAAGTGAGATTTGTGTGACAGAGGCCTCATGTATGTTTGTTTCTTTATGTGAAGGTACAAAATTACATTTAAGTCTGAGAAAATGATGATACATAATTAAGTATTATCTATATAATATATATATTTCTATATTTCTTTAGTAATTATTACTTCTTGATTTAGCTAATAGTGGATAAGGGTAACCACACATTAAAATGGTTTATAAAGCAAATTTACATTTAGAATAATTTTTCACAATGATAATTTTATAGTATTCAAGGATATTATTATTTTTAATGGTTACATAAATAGGTACACACCTCTTCAGACAAATATATGCTATGACATTTATGCAAAATATTTATAGAAGAATAATTATTTTTAATTTGGTTCTGATATATAAATTATTTTCTAAAATAATATTTTTTGCCATTAAGGGGGAAAATGTGCTTTTGATCCTGATTACATAATCACTTTTGATCAATACTTATTTTTCACACATTTTAATGAAGAAGAAATATTAATAAGCTACAATGGTATGATTAAGAAGGGTATTACATGCAAAGTTACATAATTTAATCATTTTTGGTAATACAAGGTTATGACAAATATGAAATCATCCAGATAATGGAAATATAAGGGTATTTTTATGGAGAATACAATTACTCTGCATTTGTCATTAACATATAAAGGCCTTATTTTTATTATTATTATTATTATTATTATTTTTAGTCTTAATTTAATTTTTCTTTTTTCAATTTTATTCTTACTTTCTTCTTATTTTTTCATTTTTCATTTTTAATTCTAATTTTTTTATTTTATTATTTCAGTTCAATATCTCAATTGAGAAAACACATTCATATTTAATAAAGTAATGTCTAGTACAAGAATATTGCTTCATTAAATATAATGATATGGTTCCAATATAAGAAAAAAAATATTTCAATTTTTTGAGTAAACACAAGTCATTCTTGCATTCATTCATTCATATATTTATTCATTTTGGTTCATGAGTATACTTTCTTTGGTATTATTGGTAAACACTAGTGATTAGCGAGCTTGCTCGCCACTGCTCGGTACTCACCCGAGCATCTCAGTACTCGAGATGCTCGGAGCTCGCCGAGTACTTTCGAGATGCTCGAGCGGGAGCTCGGGTCCCCGTCCTGCATGTTTGGCGCTATTTAGAGCACCAATCATGCAGGGATTGTCTGCCACTCACTGTAATGCCACAGCCATGGTGGTTGTGGCATTACAGTGATTGCCCAAATCGATGGGAACAGTGCTCACAGAGAAACATGAAAAGCCGGCAATTCAGCAGCGGCATACACCGGTACCGACAATTTAGAACAGAAAGAATAGAGCATCACACATAGATTAGATCGATAGAAACATGTCAGTCACATATATAATAAGTACAGTGACACTGTTGGTTACTGTACTTGTTATTTAGTGTTAAAATAAAGGATTTATTAAAAAAAAAAATAATAGTGTTTTCATGCACCCGTCTCTTTAAAAAAGCCGGCCGGCAATTCTTCAGCGGCATACATCGGTACCCGACAATTTAGAACAGAAATAGAGCATCACACATAGATTAGATAGATAGAAACATGTCAGTCACATATATAATAAGTACAGTGACAGTGTTGGTTACTGTACTTGTCATTTAGTGTTAAAATAAAGGATTTATTAAAAAAAAAATTGGCATAGGGTTCCCTGTAATTTTAGTCTCTAGCGGAGGTTAAGCAGACGGCTGGGGCAGATGTCTGAAACCTGGGAAGGGGGTAATACCCACGGAGCTTCCCAGGCCACTAATATCAGCCCCCAGCTGAATACCTAGCCTTTACCAGCTATTAAAATGGGGGACCCCCCCAAAAAAGTGACGAGGGGTCCCCCCTATTTTAATAGCTAGCAAAGGCTAGGCAGACAGCTGGGGGCTGATATTAATAGCCCAGGAAGGGTGGCATGAATATTGGCCCCCTCCCAGGCTAGAAACACCAGCCGTCAGCCGCCCTATGGATGCGCCAATTCTGGCACTTATCCTCGCTCTTCCCACTGCCCTGTAGCGGTGGCAGTGGGGTAATAGGGCGGGCGTTGATGTCAGCTTATAATGCCAGCTGAGATCAAGCCCAGGTTAGTAATGGAGAGGCGTCTATAAGACACCCCCATTACTAACCCCATAGTCAAAGTTAAAAAAAAACACAAACACCCAGAATAAAGTCCTTTAATTGAAATAAACGCACAATTCTTTAATGTTCTAAATTAAACCATACTTACCATCACGCCCATTCCAGCTGAAGCCAATGTCTTCTGCAATAAAAGTAAAATAATAAACCAACCTCATCCTTACATTTCCATGGTTCCCAGGACGGCTCCAGCTCTGCTACATTCACATGACAGGCTGGATCGCAGCCGAAAGCTGAATTTCATGAAATAATAAAAAAAAAATTGACGTGGGGCTTCGCCCTATTTTTGTGTCCAGCCAGGTACAGCAGGCAGGAGCGGGCTGCCCCCAACCACCAGCTGCCAATTTGTACCTGGCCGGACACAACAATATAGGGAAGCCCTTTTTTTTCTTTATTATTTCATGAATTTCATGAAATAATAAAAAAAAAAAATACATGGGGCTTCGCCCTATTTTTGTGTCCAGCCAGGTACAACTAGGCAGCTGGGGGCTGGAATCCGCAGCGCATGGAGGCCCAAGCTTTCTGCCCCCCCCCCCCGCTGTAAATTGCAGTCCGCAGCCACCCCAGAAAATGGCGCGTTCATAGAAGCGCCATCTTCTGGTGCTGTACCCAACTCATCTAGGGCCCTGGTGCGGTGGCTCACTGGGTAATAAAGGGGTTAGGGTCAGCTTGGTATTATCAGCTGGCCCTAAGCCCGAAATTCATGGGGTCACGCCAATATTAGACATGACCGCCATGAATTTCTAGTAAAGTATTTAAAAAAAACACAACACCCAGAATAAAGTCCTTTAATTTAAATAAACGCACAATTCTTTAATGTTTTAAATTAAACCATACTTACCATCACGCCCATTCCAGCTGAAGCCTATGTCTTCTGCAATAAAAGTAAAATAATAAAGCAACCTCATCCTTGCCTTTCCATGGTTCCCAGGACGGCTTCAGCTCTGCTACATTCACATGACAGGCTGGATCGCTGCCGAAAGCTGCCATCCCGCTTGCCATGCCGCAGACTCTGAGAAGCGCAGGCATGCTTGCGCTCATCAGTGTATGGCTGTGACGGCATCCAGATGAGCTGAGTTCATGTCCAATGAACTCAGCTCACCTCATGCACGTCACTGACAGCGTGGGAAAATTCTCCTGCGCATGCGGTGAGCGTGAGAGAATTCTCCTGCGCTCAGCGCAAGCGCAGGAGAATTTTCCCACGCTTGTGGTGAGCGCAGGAGAATTCTCTCACGCTCACCGCATGCGCAGGAGAATTTTCCCACGCTGTCAGTGACGTGCATGAGGTGAGCTGAGTTCATTGGACATTAACTCGGCTCATCTGGATGCCGTCACAGCCAGACACTGAGGAGCGCAAGCATACCTGCGCTTCTCAGTGTCTGCGGCATGGCAAGCTGGATGGCAGCTTTCGGCTGCGATCCAGCCTGTCATGTGAATGTAGCAGAGCTGGAGCCGGCCTGGGAACCATGGAAAGGTAAGGATGAGGTTGGTTTACTATTTTATTTTTATTGCAGGAGATCGTTGGCTTTAGCTGGAATGGGCGTGAAGGTAAGTATGGTTTAATTTAGAACATTAAAGAATTGTGCGTTTATTTCAATTAAAGGACTCTATTCTGGGTGTTTGTGTTTTTTTTTAACTTTGACTATGGGGTTAGTAATGGGGGTGTCTTATAAACGCCTCTCCATTACTAACCTGGGCTTGATGTCAGCTGGCATTATAAGCTGACATCAACCCCAGCCCTATTACCCCACTGCCACCGCTACAGGGCAGTGGGAAGAGCGAGGCTAAGTGCCAGAATTGGCGCATCCTATGGGGTGGCTGACGGCTGGTGTTTCTAGCGTGGGAGGGGGCCAATATTCATGGCACCCTTCCTGGGCTTTTAATATCAGCCCCCAGCTGTCTGCCTAGCCTTTGCTAGCTATTAAAATAGGGGGGACCCCACGTCATTTTTTGGGGGGGTCCCCCATTTTAAGCCTTTACTAGCTAGGTATTCAGCCCCCAGCTGAATACCTAGCCTTTACTAGCTATTAAAATGGGGGACCCCCAAAAAAATGATGTGGGGTCCCCCATTTTAATAGCTAGCAAAGGCTAGGTATTCAGCTGGAGGCTGATATTAGTAGCCTGGGAAGCTCTGTGGGTATTACCCCCTTCCCAGGCTTCAAACATCTGCCCTAGCCGTCTGCTTAACCTCCGCTAGAGACTAAAATTACGGGGAACCCCACGCCAATTTTTTTAAATAAATCCTTTCTTTTAACACTAAATGACAAGTACAGTAATCAACACTATCACTGTACTTATTATATATGTGACTGACATGTTTCTCCTGCGCTCACCGCAAGCGCAGGAGAATTTTCCCACGCTTGCGGTGAGCGCAGGAGAATTCTCTCACGCTCACCGCATGCGCAGGAGAATTTTCCCACGCTGTCAGTGACATGCATGAGGTGAGCTGAGTTCATTGGACATTAACTCGGCTCATCTGGATGCCGTCACAGCCAGACACTGAGGAGCGCAAGCATACCTGCGCTTCTCAGTGTCTGCGGCATGGCAAGCTGGATGGCAGCTTTCGGCTGCGATCCAGCCTGTCATGTGAATGTAGCAGAGCTGGAGCCGGCCTGGGAACCATGGAAAGGTAAGGATGAGGTTGGTTCACTATTTTATTTTTATTGCAGGAGATCGTTGGCTTTAGCTGGAATGGGCGTGATGGTAAGTATGGTTTAATTTAGAACATTAAAGAATTGTGCGTTTATTTCAATTAAAGGACTCTATTCTGGGTGTTTGTGTTTTTTTTTAACTTTGACTATGGGGTTAGTAATGGGGGTGTCTTATAAACGCCTCTCCATTACTAACCTGGGCTTGATGTCAGCTGGCATTATAAGCTGACATCAACCCCAGCCCTATTACCCCACTGCCACCGCTACAGGGCAGTGGGAAGAGCGAGGCTAAGTGCCAGAATTGGCGCATCCTATGGGGTGGCTGACGGCTGGTGTTTCTAGCGTGGGAGGGGGCCAATATTCATGGCACCCTTCCTGGGCTTTTAATATCAGCCCCCAGCTGTCTGCCTAGCCTTTGCTAGCTATTAAAATAGGGGGGACCCCACGTCATTTTTTGGGGGGGTCCCCCATTTTAAGCCTTTACTAGCTAGGTATTCAGCCCCCAGCTGAATACCTAGCCTTTACTAGCTATTAAAATGGGGGACCCCAAAAAAAATGACGTGGGGTCCCCCATTTTAATAGCTAGCAAAGGCTAGGTATTCAGCTGGAGGCTGATATTAGTAGCCTGGGAAGCTCTGTGGGTATTACCCCCTTCCCAGGCTTCAAACATCTGCCCTAGCCGTCTGCTTAACCTCCGCTAGAGACTAAAATTACGGGGAACCCCACGCCAATTTTTTTAAATAAATCCTTTCTTTTAACACTAAATGACAAGTACAGTAATCAACACTATCACTGTACTTATTATATATGTGACTGACATGTTTCTATCTATCTAATCTATGTGTGATGCTCTATTCTTTCTGTTCTAAATTGTCTGGTACCGGTGTATGCTGCTGGTGATGAATTGCCGGCCGGCTTTTTTAAAGAGACAAAAACACTATTATTTTTTTTTAATAAATCCTTTATTTTAACACTAAATGACAAGTACAGTAACCAACACTATCACTGTACTTATTATATATGTGACTGTCATGTTTCTATCTATCTAATCTATGTGTGATGCTCTTTTCTTTCTGTTCTAAATTGTCAGGTACCGGTGTATGCCGCTGATGAATTGCCAGCCGGCTTTTTTAAAGAGACGGGTGCATGAAAATCGGAGGGCACTAGTGTGTTCCAATTGCCCTGCTATGTTTTTCACGCACCCTCCTATATACCTTGCCTGCCTGTCTGCCTATATATTCTGCCAGCCTGACGTTTAATTGAGCACTGTTCCCATCGATTTGGGCAATTTTTGACCTTCTGCAGACCGCCGGGGGGACCGCCAGAAAAATGCTCGAGTTTCCCATAGACTTACATTGGGCTCGTTGCTCGGGTCGAGCACCCGAGTATTCCAATTTGCTCAACCCGAGCTTCGAGCACCCGAGCCTTTTAGTGCTCGCTCATCACTAATAAACACTTGTTTCAAAACACACTGACACCTATGGGTTGGAAAAGGTAATTACACCTATGACATAAAAATGTTCTATCACATGAAGAACTTGATTAATAATGAATTACTATCTATTATTGTTTTATTATTCCAAACATAATTTATTTTAATATTTTGATAATAATTAGATGAACATTATTGATTGCTATGGTACCCTATGATATTATAGGTTAGGAAAGTTGCCAGATTTGGTATCAGATTAGCGAATGAAGACTTCAATCAAGACATTGCAATTATTAATTCTATCTTAATAAAGATTTTTCATATTTATAAATTAAAGAGATTCTCAAAAGTTACAAGAAGAAGCAACCGATATACGGAAATCTCAGAAGGTAAAGATGTTGTGAATGCTGAGTGATAATAGACTGTGTCAATTACAATACATTCACACCACTGATAACCACGACTGCAGAGGACGATGATCCTATATGAACTGGGTTGTGTTCAAGTTTCATCATGTTCCAGTGGTTTCCTATCACCTGAAAGCTGGTGAATAATAACGGAGTGTCAGGATTCTGCCAGCCTGATATATGTGTTCTGTACATTAAGGATTAAGTACTGGTTATGGTGCTATATAGAGCAGGGAAGTGTCAAGTTAACCCTTGCTTTTCTGACCAAAGACGTCACACCTGTTCCAAAAGTGACAGGAGACCAGTGAGGATGACACGGAGGATTCCAGAATTATCCAAAGACAATCCAACGTAAGTCCAGGTGACACTGCACAGATATTAAAGCTACATTTCATCCATGGACTTTGTTTTCTTATCAATTGACACACATGATCTTTCTAATAAAGAGTACAGTTTAAAGACTGAACAATAATGAACACAATTATGGACTGTACAATATCTACACGCTATAATTTATTTCAAAGGAATTTTCATCTAAAGACTGTGTTTTAAAAGAACCAAGAAGAAGACGAGACAAGAACCGATGACATCAGATGATGACGATTGGACCCGTGATTATTTCGATTTAGATTTAGGGAAGTATAATTATATATGTTAAATGAATAAACAGACTGCGACCCGCATAATAAATGACGTGGGTTAATGGTCCCCAGAAAAATTCCGACCCCGTCTCCACATAGCCCACTCAAGACTTATATAAAACTAGGAGAACAGCTGAGTGAAATCGCATGAAAAGACTTTATTGTAGACATAGTTCATTAAAAGACAATACATAGCATTAATAGTTATGACACAAAATTAAGACAAGCAGACAAATGGTCCCGCATATTTGTAAGTGGGTCTCTCCAGAGGTTCACCCCTAGAGTCAGAAGGGTGCATGCTTACACTAAAACAGGGAGAGGGACGCACAATCAGGGCAAGCAAAAAGGTCACTCCCATATGGACCATGCGGTCCAGAAAGACCCAAAGGTCATATTGTACCAAACTTACCCTAATGTAAGGGGCCCCAGACCTCTGGGAGACCACACAGGGACCAGATAGTGAATGAGAAAGGCCTCGACGCGCGTTTCGCCGGGTGTAGATCAGCTTTATCAAGAGGCGTGTGTGAGGGTGCTGCCAGGACCTTTAAATATGCCCAGAAGTGTCACATGATACATCATGTGGTCGTCCAAGATGGCCGCCAAGTACTGGATGATGGGCGGCGCATGCGCAACGGCCGTCACATATCCCGCGCACGCGCCCCAGCTGTCATGACGTCGGCGCGCGGACCGAAATGCAAATGAATGCTATTCCCGGCGGCGCGCCGAAGGCATAAAGACAGCCGAGCGCAGCACGGCACGGGACGGACCGGGCGCATGTGCACTACATCCATGTAGGAGGTGAGCTTGGGACTGAGTGCCAATAACAGAAATGAAACCACATAAAGGGAGCAACAATATCCCCACCAATCAAAACCCGGTAGCTATTCCAGCCAGCCAGCACAATACTAATGTTCTATAAAAGTTAATATCATGATACTAATAGTAGCAAATAATGCTGGTCATGGAAGTACAGCTCAATAGAAAGGTATGAAAGGAGGGGATGGTGCATTAGGTCAAAAAAAGAGGTACATATGTCTATACAATTAGCGTTATAACAGCATAAGTCCCCTTGCAAAAGGGGACATATAGTGCCAAAAAGTGCACAACTATAGATTTCTCAACATGGTTTCAATCAGTCACAAGTACCAGATATCAAACAGAATCCACAAGTAAAGTGTACATCCCGGTCAAGAATCAAGAGTGCAGTAGCAGTATCTGTATCAGAATCTCTTGTAGACATCAAAAGACGAAGGAGTTCAAAAGACAGATCGTCTGCCATAGATGTACATCAAAAAGAAGAGGTCCTGGGGCACAGTCACTGTCGGAGAAAATGTGAGTACAAAGAGAATAAAAGGGAAAATATAAAAATTAGAAAAGAATATAAAAACTAAAAACCTAAAGCCATGGTCCAGAAATAGACATATCATGGTCCACAGGGGAGCAGAAACACAGAACATATCATACAATCCGTCACTTCATTTCAGAGGAAGGACGAGAACCCCAAACTCTCATTGAGGCCCCGCGGAGCCATGGTGTCTAAAGTGACGATCCATCTGGCCTCCTTTTGGGCCAGAAGTTGCTTACCATTTCCACCCCGGGAGCCCAAATGTATGACATCAATGCCGCAAAACTTTAGTGTCCTCGGATCGCAATTGTGGACAGCCTTAAAGTGACGCGGCAATGTTTTGAGCTCCCTGGGGTCGGCCACCGTCCGAGCCGCGCCAATGTCCCGCACGTGTTCACAAACCCTGATCCTCAGCTCTCTCGTAGTGAGTCCTACATAAATTAATTGACAACCACATGTAGCATAATATATAACATGGGTTGTACCGCATGAGATGTAATTGCGGATTTTAAACTCACGAGAGCCATCAGAGAACGTGAACACCCAGCTGCGCAGGATATTGGCGCAGGCGGCACAGTGGCCACAGGGGAACGAGCCAAACGTGGGTCCGCGGGACACAAATGGATTCGTCAAGGGAGTTATATAGTGGCTGGATACCAGTATGTCACCCAGGTTATTGGCCCGCCGGGGGGTCATTTGTGGATAGCTTCCTAAAGATTCACGTAGGGAGGGCTCCGCGCTGAGCACACCCCAATGACGGGAAAGGATCCGCCGCATATTCCCCCACTCATGATTATATGTGGAGATGTAGCGGATTCTTTCCGTTGTCACCCGTTTGGATGAATTTGAGGAATAAATCAGATGGTTACGGAATGTGTTCCGTGCTCTCGAGTAGCCACGGCCGATGCAGTGGTTGCTATACCCACGTTGCCTGAAACGTTCTGCCAGATCCGAAGCCTGTCTCCTAAACTTGTAGTCGGTGGAACAGATCCGCCTCATCCTCAGGAATTGTCTGACCGGGATGGCACGAATTGTAGAGGGATCATGTGCAGAGGCAGCATGTATTAAGGAATTGACCGAGGTGGGTTTTCTAAAGACATCAGTCTGGATGGTGTGGTACTCACCCACCTCCAGACTGATGTCTAGAAAGTCAATCTGTTTATGATGGTATGTATAGGTAAGCCTAATGGAACGATTGTTTGAGTTAAGCTGCACCATGAAATCGTCAAGCTCCTCCACCGTCCCCCGCCACAGAAACAAAATATCATCGATGTATCTAAGCCATGACACGACGGGGTCGGCGCGGCGCACGCCCTCGTCGCCAAAAATGTCTCTCTCCCAGGACCTCAAGAAGAGATTGGCGTACGAGGGCGCACAAGACGCCCCCATCGCCGTGCCACGCCTTTGTAGATGCACCGTATCTTTGAATAAAAAATAATTGTGGTGGAGGACGAAGTGGAGGAGATCAAGGATAAAATTTCGTGAGAGGCCGTCCAGATCGGACGCCCCAAGGAAGAGGCGGACTGCAGAAAGGCCCAGATCATGGCTAATACATGTGTAGAGGCTCTCAACATCGGCCGTGACTAGCAGGATACCATCCGTCACAAGGACGCCATTAACGCGCCTTAAGACGTCCATCGTGTCCTGAATGTATGAAGGAAGTGTCTCCACTAATGGGCGAAGGTGGCTGTCAATATACTGGCAAATAGGACCACACAAATTACTTAGGCCTGACACGATTGGACGTCCCGGCGGGTTGAGGGCGTCCTTGCGAATTTTTGGAAGTAGGTAAAAAGTAGCAGTTTTAGGGAATCGAACAGGTAAAGCTTCAACTGTTTGCTTGTTAATAATTCCCTGATCACAGGCCCTGCCCAGGATCCCCTGGAGCGCGGCAGAGAAGGAGGCAGTAGGATTAAAGGGTAACCTCGAATATGTCTTGGTATCCCTTAGTTGGCGTAACGCCTCCCTCTCATATTTAGAACAGGGCCACAGTACAATGTTCCCTCCCTTGTCCGCTGGTTTAATAACCACATCACGAAGTGATTTCAACCGTTCTATCGCAGTACGCTGAGAATGAGTAAGATTGTCAATGCGTCTGCGTGTGGAGAGATGTCTCAAATCCTCCGTCACTAGACGCACAAATATTTCAACTGCCGGACTCAGGGACAAGTGAGGGAACCTTGTGGATCTAGGATACCTCGACTGTGGTAACCCACCTGTATTTGGGGGTTGGTCCTGCTCCATCAAGAGGTCCTACAAATCCTTCAATGCCTCCATCTCTGTCGTGGTTACAGGGCCATCCTCACCATGTGGCCTGGAATGTAATTTTTTAAGAATAAGTTTACGTGCAAACAGGTGAAGGTCCTTCAGGGCAGTAAAAAAATTAAATGCATTAGTGGGTGCAAAAGATAGTCCCAGCCCCAGGACCTCCATCTGCTTGTCAGTTAGTACGTGGTTGGATAAGTTAACAATGCGGAGCCCCCCGCAAGCAGCACTAACCTGGTAAGGTGTGGCACGTGTTCTTCTATTATTGGGTCTTGTTTGAATCTTTGAAGATAGGAAGCCATCCACACCAGGGCGGCCACCTGGGTTGCCACCTGGGTTTTCTGACGGTGTTTGTTCGCCGTTAGAAGTAGTTGAAGCGACCAATGTAGTTAAATGAATATTAGTCACGGCTTACCATAACATGGATTCACATCATTATGCTATTGAATACATATAACAATAATCCGATATTGATATTATTATTATTATTATTATTATTATTATTATTATTAATATTGTTATGGACATTAAATGATATTGCCAAGGAAGAAGAAAAGAAAAATGATCCTATTATCCTAATGATGAACCTATCTACTTTGAGGATTTCAGTTGATGTCTGTCATCCTCAAAAGGGGGAATTGTTAAATATTAATTACGGATATTAATTTTATTCTGAATTCTGTACCATACATTGCATAAGATTGCATCAGCCATTGTGCTAGGGTTTCTAGGTAACATGCGCTATTTGTTTATTTTTAGTTAGTCCATTTCACAGGACACTGGACGACACATGGTGTCATCCTAACACACGTGCTGGACACAGACAGACGCAACCTACCATCCAGGATCCAAGGAAAAGATGAGTGAATCTCAACTATTAAGCTAATTATGGATAAATGGACAATCACTCTAACTATTTAACTATTTTATGTAACTATTGCAATCATTCTTTATAATGGACAATCCAAGAATAAATCGATATATTTTTTTATAAGAATATCGTGATATTGATACTTTGATCAATCGCATCTGATAAGAAGTCCTCAATAGAAAAATATACTGAAAGAAGTATTTTTTTTACACCTTCAGACATTTGTCCCATGGTTCACTCAAACCAACACTGTGGGACCATTTGGCTGCCAAAATATTATAGGGAGTCTGTTCCCAACCTGGTATCTCAATAGACTCAGTAACAACTATCTTTTTCTTAAATAAAGGCATGTGTGACATGCAGAAGGAATGCTGTTGCTTCAAAAGCATCCAGCAACTGTTACAAAATAACACAAGCACAGGAGACAGGAAGTGTTGTGCTCCAGAAGCATCCAGCAACTAGAGGGGTTAACACCGTCACAGGAGACAGGGAGTGTTTTAGCAGAGCCCCAGGGGGATTGTGGGGAACTTGTTATTGTAGTTTGGCTGAAGCCGAAGAGAAAGGTAGTGTGTTATCTGGATCTGACAGAAGGCAACTAAACAGGATTCAGATCACGAGAGAAAATAAACACATGTCAGATAAACTCCCTGAACTAACAGTGCAGAGTATTATCGGGCAGGAAGATAAGAACTGGAAGGAATTGTGTCACAGGGATCATCTCCCTCATCAAACCCTGCCCCCCTACATCTCCATGCAGGATACAGAATGCTGTTTACTATTGTGTCCTTGTGAAGGAAAAGCCTGTGGTTGTGTATGCATAGAAGTGTGCTGCTAAGAGATCTAATCTATGCTGAATTATGCTACTGAAGAGACTGTAATACTGTGCCTTGTGAAGAAACTACTGTATTGTTACTGGAGCCGGTTGCTCAAGAAACTCAGACTGTACTGTAATGAAGATTGTTGCTGTAATATCCCTGAATTGCACTGGCCGTGCTTCAGATTACATTCCACTGTTAAACTGTTAAAAAAGACTCTTGTTAGATGTGTCTGGTCAGCAATTGAATCTATCATGTGCCTGAGAGAAGCTTCTGCCTATGGTTGCCCTGAGTAACATTTCCCCGAGGATTCCAAAGAATTCATGAAACCGGTCTCGTCCTATCTGAACCTAGTGACGTGCGTGTAACATTGGTGGCCCGTACAGGGAATCCTAAGTGGGAATTAGCATGTAGAGGGAGAAGAGGAAAAGTGTCTGGAAAACACAGCAGCAAAACACATCAATTCAACTCTGCTACACCAGTTAAAGGGGACCAGACCTAAAGAAAACTCACTAGCAGCAATGGATGTGGAAATACAAATGGACAGAATTAGTGAGCTGCTTCTTCAGTTAACCTGTGAAAAATTGAGAACAGTAGCAGAACATATAAAGATGTCAGAAGAACAGATTTCTAAAGCACACAACCGCAGGTAACTGTTAGCTGCCATTAATGCAAAAATGGATGAGCTGGGGAGAAAGAAGCTGAAGACGTCATGGGGACATTCCTCCAGGAGCTAACACAGTTTCTAACCTGGCTGAAGTTTGAGGATGGAGGGGTGGCACCAATTACCAAAAGCAGGAATCTCCATCCGCAGACAGAACTACAGGAATTTAAAGAACAATTCAAAGCCCTAACAACAGCCCTACAGGAATCAATCAAAACCTCTGAACGGGTGACAGACTCAGACACAACCTTTACCCTGCTCGGACTAGATAAATCAGAAAGACAGTCCTCTGTAACACCACAAATCACCATAAGGAAAGAATTCAAGATCCTGGGACAGATTTGAGAGTGTGAACAGAAAGAGAAACTGTCTTATATGAACTTGCTGCACCAGATCGATGCTGGCTTACAGAAAGGCTACAAGCCAGATGAGATCATTGAGGGGGTGGTGAAAGCGATCATCCCAGGACTGAACCTCCGTAGTATGCTAGAAATGAAGAGTCAATTGACCTTGCAACAGCTGAAGATGATTTTGAAAGGGCACTATAAAGAAGAGAGTACTTCAGAATTGTTCCACCGACTCATTAACCTCTCACAGAAAAATAATGAATCACCCCAAAGTTTCTTGTTCAGAGCAATTGAACTGAAGGAGAGATTGTTGTTTGCATCCAGAGATGTAGAAGCGGAGAAGAGGTTTGATGCTAGACTATTCCAGAAGAAGTTTTTGAGAACATTGGGAACGAGATTAATCAGCAAAGGCATCAAGTTGCAGCTGAAACAGTACCTAGAAGATCCTGGCATTCTGGACCAAGTCCTAATTGAAAAAATGAATGAGGCAACTTGTTTGGAGTCAGAGAGCGAACAGAAGTTACAGATAGGCTCTGCTCCTAAAATCACCAAAATGAGTCAGCTGAAGCTGGGGACCCCCGGTGGCCAGTCCGAAGATCATCATGGAGACCCTCCAGTGCCACCTCCGAGAGGGAACTTTAAATCACCAACAAAAGAGAGGACCGCCAACGCTGACTGGGAGGAAGTAATAGATCTGCGAGCCGAGTTGATTTCGGTAAAAAAGTTGATTCGTACCAGGCTGGAACCTGTATCCCTCAGACCCAGGAGTGGGTTCCAGAACAGAAGATACCCGACTTGTGAAGTGTGCCGTTCATCAAATCAGAGTACGGTGTGTGTCCACTGTCTAAGATGTGGTGAGGAAGGACATTTTGCCAAGGAATGCAAAGGGTCAGAGATGGGTCGTTGAAGTAGCTGACTTCAATTCCAGCATCAAGTACAGGCCAGGAAAATGCAATGCGGATGCTGACGGATTGTCGAGAATGCCTCTAGAGCCTATGGAGTTCATGCAAAAATTCTCGGAGGAAGTCAGTCTGGAAGCAATTGAGAGCACTACCCAAGCAGTACAAGTTTATCAGGAGGAAGACACACCATTGTGGTGTCCGTTGACGGTGGAAACCACCATAAAAGCGGGAGAATAAGATCACCCCCTGTCTATTCAACAACTACCAAAAGAAAAAATCCATAGAGCACAACGGAAAGATCAGATAATTGGTAGAATACTACTTTATGTGGACCAAGATCGGTTTCCAAGTAAACGGGAGAGAGATAATGAATCACCAGCAGTATGTTTTAGTTAAAGAATGGACGAAGCTCTACCTCAGTGAAGACAGTATCCTGTATTGTAAAGGAGGACAAAACCGGCAGTTAGTACTACCCAGAGTATTCCGTAGGTTGATCTTCAAAGAACTCAATGAAAACATAAGACACCTAGGAGTGGAAAGGACCACCAACTTGATCCGTGAATATTTCTTCTGACCGTACATGCAGAGAGATATTGAGAGGTATGTGACCAGGGAGTGTGGGTGTCTGAAAGATAAACATCCCAACACATCAACCCAGGCACTTATGGGCAACTACAGTATGTATCCGTTTGAGATGGTCTCAATAGACTTTCTACATCTCGAGACGTGCAAGGGTGGCTACGAATACATATTGGTGGTGATGGACCATTTTACTCGATTTGCCCAAGCATATCCCACCACCAATAAAGCTGGTCAAACAGTGGCAGAGAAGTTCTTCAATGATTTTGCTTTGAGGTTTGGTTTCCCTACGAGGTTACACCACGACCAAGAAAAAGAAATTGAGAACCAGCTCGTAGACAAGCTAGGAAAATACTGTAGAATTCAGAGATCCCACACAACGCCCTATCACCTAGAGGGTAATGGACAAGTGGAACGTTTTAAGCGGACATTATTGTCGATGTTGCGCACTTTAAAGTGGTTGTCCACTACTTTTACATTGATGCCCAATTCGTAGGATAGGGCATCAATGTATGATCGGCCAGGGTCCCGCACGCGGCACCCCGGCCGATCAGCTGCTACTAGCGCCGGCGGCGGTGGCCGCAGGCCGGAAGTGATCACCAGCGGAGCTCCACCGTCAAATGGTAGTGGCCGCCGCGGTGTACTGCACATCCGCCTCCTATTCAATTGAATGGGAGGCGGATGTGCAGCACACCTCGGCGGCCACTACCACTTGACGGCGGAGCCCCACAGGTGAGCACTTCAGGCCGGTGGCCACCGATAACAGCTGGTATGTGGGGGTGCCACGTGTGGGACCCTGGCCGATCATACATTGATGCCCTATCCTACGGATTGGACATAAATGTAAAAGTAGTGGACAACTTCTTGTCAGGACTCTTGTTTTCCTTTGGGACATTTCTGCCCTTTTTCAAGATGGCGTCTTCTGTATCATGTGCCCTTACCTCCTGCCCTTATTACTCCACCCCAGCCTCTAGTCCAGTGCTAGAGTATTTTGCCTGAGATCCTCCTTCTGGTGGCTTCCTGGCTTTCTGCATGCTCCCGAAATTCTGCTGGAATCATCTGTTCCCTGAGAGCCTGCTTCATACTCTAGTTTCCAGCATTTCTCGTGCCCCTGGCTGTTTTGTGCTGGTTCCTCTGCACCTCTGCCCTCCATCTGCTTTGGCTCTCAAGTAAGCTGCTCTGAGTTCTCAGTCTCCTTATTCGGATGGTTGCTGAGCATGGGACTGGTCTGCACTGTCCGAGACTTTACCCGGGCCTCTTTGATTGCTTCTGCATTGTATGGACTTGCTGATGTATAATGGTGAACTAACCTTGCAAAGACTCATTATTCTGTGAACTTAAGACTGAGATTTCTCTGCATTTTTGTGCAAAACACTGTGTGCTTTAATATAGACTTTTCACCTATAAACTGTGTACTGTTGTGTCTCGCTCCACGCAAACAGTCTCCTTAGTTATCCACTATAATTGTTACAGGATACTCTAGCCCCTTTAGGAGACTGCTGGAGCAATGACTGCAGAAAGCAAGTTAGAGCAGGTGTATGCCATAATTAGATCTCTGCAGAAAGATGTGGAAGGTGTGCAAAAGAGACTTGGAGGCCTTGTGCACAATCAACAAGTGTTTGGACAAACTTTACAGGACTTAAGTATCCGTATGGCGGCTCAGGAAAACAAACTTGCTGGCTTGGAGTCCCAATATGGACGGGCTTTCCAGGACTTAAACACGCAAATAGCGGCACAAGTGACTTTACCCTCTGGTAAACCGCCACTAGCCAGTCCACCTAAGTTGCCACCATTCAGGCTTAATGGTGATCGTGACAAATTTTGCGGTTTTGTGAACCAGTGTATGCTATATTTTGATGTGCATGTTGACCGTTTTCCTACTGATCGCTCTAAAGTATTGTGTGTAATTATGCTGCTGACCTCATGAGCGCTCGCCTGGGCGAATCCGATGATCGAGTCTCGTGATCCACGGTTAAATGATTTGGATGAGCTCTTGGCCGCTATGGCATTAATGTTTGATGACCCTAATCGCCGCGCAACTGCTGAGTCTGCTTTATTATCTGTACGCCAGGGTAAACGCTCTGTTATTGAATATGCGACTGAATTTAGGAGATTAGCGGTTGATACTAATTGGGACAGTTATGCACAATTGCCTATTTTTAAGAAAGGTCTGTCTAGCATTGTGAAGGATGAACTAGCCCGTTCAGAGTCACCACAAGAGTTAGAAACGTTTATACAGCATTGTGTACGCATAGACATTCGTCTTACTGAGCGTAGACAGGAGAAATTGGCTGTATTTAACCGTATGTCTAATTTTTCCTTTCCTCCAAAAGAGCCTTCAGGTAAATCATCTCGGGAGGTAGAGGAGGTGGCCATGCAGATTGATTCTGTGCAGAGGCGTGAGAGTAATGAGCGCCGAGAGCACCGTCTGCGAGAGAGGCTATGTTTCTACTGCAGTCAGTCAGACCACTTCCCAATTTACTGTCCTAAGCTGTCTGACAAGGTGCTAGCAGCGGTAGGGGAGTATGATAACTGTGACGATGAGTCTGACATCTCTGAATGTAGCCTGCCATTAAACGCTGTTTTCCATTCTGTCTCTCTGGCTACACCTCCCAGGGAGCTGCAGGAAAAGAACTCTCACTCTTCACTCCCTATTAAGATTCTGTGTACAGGGCAGTGGATTTTCAGTGCGGCTATGATTGACTCTGGCGCTGGGGGCAACTTTATGGACATTACATTCGCCAAGGAACATGGCATTGAGATACAGCGTAGAGCCTCACCAATTGCCATGGAAACAATGGATGGGTCACCCTTAGTCTCTGGGCCTGTGGATCAGGAAACAGTACCCCTTGAAATTTTGTTGGAGCCTAATCATCAGGAGCAACTTTCTTTTCTATTAATTTCTTCTCCTCATTTTCCTGTGATTTTAGGCATCCCTTGGTTGCGTGCTTGAAACCAGATTGTCAACTGGGAGACCAAGGAGATTACCTTCCCAACAAGGAGCAACTCAGCGATTACAGAAGCCGTTCCTGAGTCCAGAGATAAAGAATCTCCTGCACAGGTTTTTTCTTTACCTTCTGTGTATAAAGATTTCTCTGATATTTGTGACCAGAAGAAAGCAGATCATCTTCTTCCACATAGGCATTATGACTATCCCATTGAGCTGCTTCCTGGGACAGCTATTCCTTTCAGTAATGTATACCCTTTGGCGGCACCTGAGCTTCAGGCCCTGAAGGAATATATTGATGAAAATCTGGCTAAAGGCTTCATACGCCCTTCTTCCTCACCAGCAGGGGCGCCTATATTTTTTGTGAAGAAAAAGGATGGGACCCTGAGACCCTGTATTGACTATAGGGAACTTAATAAGGTAACCATACGGAATCGCTATCCTTTGCTGTTGATTCCCGAATTATTGGACAGAGTTCATCATGTCAAGATATTCACTAAACTGGACCTTCGTGGGGCTTATAATCTGGTGCGTATTCGTTCCGGTGTTGAATGGAAGACAGCATTCAGATGTCGGTATGGACACTTTGAATACCTCGTGATGCCCTTTGGGCTTTGTAATGCCCCTGCGACGTTTCAACATCTTGCTAATGACATTTTTAGAGATCTATTAGATCAGTTTGTGGTGATCTATTTGGATGATATTCTATTTTTTTCTGACTCTCTGCAGGAACATGAGGAACATGTCAAATCTGTTTTGAAACGTCTGATAGAGAACCATCTGTATATCAAGCCGGAGAAATTTGAGTTCCATCGTTCTGAGATCCAGTTTTTAGGTTATATCATCTCTCCTCAGGGGCTGAACATGGAATCTGGTAAGATTCAGGCAATCCTTGACTGGCCGGTACCTAAGAACGTTAAAGAGGTCCAACGTTTTATCGGTTTTGCAAATTTCTATAGACGTTTTATTCAAAATTTTTCTGATATTGTTCGGCCCATCACTTCCTTGACCAAGAAAGAAAAGCCCTCTAAGTGGTCATCACAGGCTCAAGAAGCTTTTGATCGGCTTAAGACCCGTTTCACCTACGTACCGCTGTTGATCCACCCAGACCCAGCACAGCCTTTCATTGTGGAGGTGGACGCTTCTGATAATGCTTTGGGGGCTACTCTCTCCCAAAGAACTGGAGAGAAGAGTCTGCTACATCCTTGTGCTTGTGGGAGACAAGGAATTGCTGGCTATTATTGTAGCTTTCAAGGAATGGAGGCACCATCTGCAAGGAGCCACACAACAGATTGTAGTATTGACTGACCATCGGAATTTAGAGTTCCTTAGATCCGCTAGAGGTCTTTCTCCTCGGCAGGCTCGTTGGAATCTATTTTTAAATCAATTTAACTTTGTTATTTCGTACCACCCAGGTTCTCGTAATGGGAAGGCTGATGCTTTATCCCGATTCCATGCTGCGGATTCCGTACATGGAGCCCCGTCCAAGACCATTCTATCTGATGCCAACTTCATCGGAGTGATCCACAATCAAGACTTATGGAAGGAGTTCAAGGAGGCCTATGACAGTGATGTATTTCTGGCCAATCCTCCTGCTGATATCAATCTCGTTCTTAGGAGTGGCATGTGGTTCAGAGATCGACGTATCTACGTCCCTGAGGCCGTCCGTCAACAGATCCTCAAGTTGGTCCACGACTCCAAGTTGGCTGGTCCCAGGGGGGTACAGAAGACACAAGAATTCCTAAACAGATTTTTCTGGTGGCCGACTTGCCTGAAGGATACTAAGGACTATGTGCTCTCTTGCGAGGTATGTGCTCGTTACAAGACTCCTCGTGTGTCACCTACGGGTCTTCTTCAACCATTACCTGTTCCGTCTCGTCCATGGGGGTCTATCTCAATGGACTTCATCGTGGAGCTGCCTATGTGGCGCCCAGCTGCGCTTGGTACTACAGATCCTAGAGGGTTGCATAGAAGGATTTCTCCACAAGAGGCCCCCACAGCACACACACACCTCCACCTTCCACCTCAGACCACCAGAGGGAGCCCGTTAGAGATATAAATAGGGAAGGTGGAGCTAGGCAGCTCAGTGATTCAGCAGTTCCTGCTCAGACACAGAAGTAGTCAGTGCAGTCGAGCCAGAGCCTAGCAGTTCCTGCAGAAAGAGTTCAGTATAGTCTGTAGAGTGAGTCCAGACTAGAACTCACAGAGCTCAGGATAGAGAGCTAGGAGTGTGCCGACACTCTGAGAGTGGCGAAGAAGAGCAGCGTCCTGGCTGCAGTGTGTGTAGCCTAGTGAGGGGCTGAGCGGGGCCGAAGGCGAGTGGAAAGGGAGTGGCATAGGGGGCAGAGAAGCTTAACCAGCTCACCCCGAAGCATATACCGGACACCGGGTCCGAGTCTACGTGGATCTTCATGACCAGTAGAAAACAACCGGAACCCCTGGCAAACTACATGTCCCAGGATCACCAAAAGCTGATACGTACCAGGGTCAGGAATCACGGAGACCCCAAAGAATAGGGAGAGTGATCTCCAACAGAAGGCCCTATCACCAAGTCAGCAGGTGCAGAGCAGAAACCAGGTTAGGTCTAGCTCCAGGCAGGTCAGAAACTTACTACAGAGAGGCAAGAGACAGGAGGCTCTACACCCGCTCACTGGGGAGGATCTTGATATGCACCCTTCACCCTACAGTGCTCCAGGATGTGCCTGAACTTCCATCAGTAAAAGGTACTGAAGTGACTTTCGTGTGTGCTCCTATTCTTGCTCTGACCCGGCTGGGTCCCCTCTGTCCTGCATCCCCCTCCCTCCTACGCTGCCCTGAGGCCCTGCTCCACCTGTGGGGAGCAATACCATCTAAGCTGCCACAACACCGGCCTCAGTGGACTGCTGCAGCGCTGGTGATCCTCACCAGGCACCACAGGTGGCGTCACGAACATTTACAAACCTATTATCCCAATAGACATTCCCCTCTTTTCAGTTGTCCGCCCTGGGCCACGAACCGGGCCAGCCACCATGATATCCCCCAAACATCTGAGGGCCCGGCTGCCGAGTACCCCACGGCCCCGGGGGCGCGACAACTTCATCGGGTGGTATGAATACGATCCTGGTGATAGTTGATCGTCTGACCAAGGCTGCCCATTTTGTTCCTTGCACTGGCCTCCCCTCAGCTAAGGATACAGTGAAGTTGATTATACAAAATGTTTTTCGGCTGCATGGGGTCCTGGATGAGATCATCTCTGACCATGGAGTGCAGTTTACCTCAAGATTTTGGAAGGGGTTTTGCTCTGCACTCAATATTAATGTCTGTCTTTCTTCCGCTTATCACCCTCACACAAATGGCCAGACCGAGCGTACCAATCAGACTTTGGAACAATATCTAAGATGCTATATCAGCGATCTTCAGTATGATTGGTTGGAGCTTCTTCCATTAGCTGAATTCTCTTACAACAACTCTCAGAGTGCCTCCACTAAGTTAACACCTTTCTTTGCCAATTTGGATTTTCATCCGAGTATTTTTCCTAGGTCTCCGATTAATGCTCCTGTTCCAGCTGTAGAGGAAAGGCTGACTGCAATGAGGCAAAATTTGGAGGTTCTGAAGGAATCTCTGACCTCGGCTCAGGAACGTTACAAAAGATCGGCTGATAGATTCCGTAAACCAGCACCCATGTTTAAGGTAGGAGATTCCGTGTGGTTATCCACTAAAAATCTAAAGTTGAACTTTCCTTCACAGAAGCTTGGATAGAAGTTCATCGGTCCTTTCAAGATCAACGGTATTGTGAGCTCTGTGGCCTGCCGTCTGAAGCTGCCTAGGAATATGAAGGTACATCCAGTTTTTCATGTTTCCTTACTGAAGCCTGTGTCTCCTAATACCTTCCAGGGACGTGTTGTGCCACCTCCACAGCCTGTAGTGATTGATGGGCAAGAGGAATTTGTGGTGGAGGAAGTGATTAACTCTAGGACTCGCAGGAATCGGCTTCAGTATTTGAAAAGATGGCAGGGGTATCACCCTGAAGAAGACTCTTGGGAACCTGTGGAAAACATCAATCCCCATAAAAAGATTTCTCGTTTCCATCAAAGATTCCCTGAGAAACCGGGTCCAGGATCATCCTCAGGCTGCTAGTAAGGAGGGAGTAATGTCAGGACTCTGAATGTTTCATTTTCTTTTGGGACATTTCTGCCCTTTTTCAAGATGGCATCTTCTGTATCATGTGCCCTTACCTCCTGCCCTTATAACTCCACCCCAGCCTCTAGTCCAGTGCTAGAGTATTTTGCCTGAGATCCTGGCTGTTTTGTGCAGGTTCCTCTGCACCTCTGCCCTCCATCTGCTTTGGCTCTCAAGTAAGCTGCTCTGAGTTCTCAGTCTCCTTATTCGGATGGTCGCTGAGCATGGGACTGGTCTGCACTGTCCGAGACTTTACCCGGGCCTCTTTGATTGCTTCTGCATTGTATGGACTTGCTGATATATAATGGTGAACTAACCTTGCAAAGACTCATTATTCTGTGAACTTAAGACTTTGAGATTTCTCTGCATTTTTGTGCAAAACACTGTGTGCTTTAATATAGACTTTTCACCTATAAACTGTGTACTGTTGTGTCTTGCTCCACGCAAACACTTTCCTTAGTTATCCACTATAATTGTGACACTTCTTTAACAGCTGACGAGAAGAAAGACTGGAAGAGTTCTCTGTCAAAAGTGGTACATGCTTATAACTGTGCAAAGAGTGATGCAACAGGTTACTCAACCTTCTTCCTATTAAATGGCCAAGACTGCCAATCGACATCATGTTCGATACTACTGTGTCAGAGACTTACAGAACGTATCTGGAGTACGTTCGGAAATGGAAGGAACGGATGGCAGAAGCATACAACATAGCGTCCAAAGTGGTTATGCAAGGACAGAGCAAGAGTAAGGAGTACTATCATCGAAAATGTTATGGAACAGAAGTGGTACCAGTAAGCTGGGTGCTAGTCAAGAAGACAAGGTGTATGTGGTCGTAAAGAGGAAAGTCGATGACAGTCCAGTGTATGAAATCCGATTGGAAGGAGGGGACAATAAAACCAGAATAGTCTATCAGAATTTATTACTACCATGTCATTATCTCCCACCACAACAAGACTTCCCAGAAGCAGAGCGACATCGACCAAGATCGACTAAGAGACCACCACAGATTAAAGCTCCGGTGGGAGATAGTGACCTTGAAAGTTCCAATGAAGAAGAGCACACCGTTTTATTTCTCGGACCGGCAAGGAGAGGGATGTACCATCCTCAGGAGAGTGAACTAAGTCCAGAGGCTCCAGAGTTTGTACCAAGGAGTACAGATGAAGTCCAATTCAGATCTGATGATCGAACACCGGTCACTGGAGAGACCGATCGACACTCAGGAGAAGCAGAATTACCAGACCATGTAGAACCAAGCGATTCCAGAGAAGTGCAGGAACTTACAGAGGCAGTTCCAGGAGCATCTGAGGAAGCACGGGAAATGAGTGCGGCGGAAGAAACTCCTGTGACCGAAGAACCCGTGGTATCTGAGGAACAACCCTCCAGGAGGATGTCGACTCGAGAAGTGAAGAGGCCCGTGATACTGATGTATGAGACACTTGGTGAACCGAGTCAAGTGCCAAGGACTGTCGACTGGAAACAGGTATCTTTGCCTACGGACCAGGTAAGCCCACTGGAGTGGTATTCACCACTGAGAGGCAGTATGGAAGATGTTGCCTGGTGGAAAGACTTGTTTTCATGCTTTGATTTTCCTTAAAAGACTTTGTAGAAATAAAGAACTGTTAAGGCCTAGTGAGAGAGACAGCTTGTTGAAGATGTACGAAAAGCTCCAGCTGAAGCTGAAGAGATTGTGTTAATTGTGTTAATTGTTTATTTCTTACAGGAGTACTACAAGAAAAAGGTTGTAGAATAGATTGTTATAAATGTTTATAAATGTTATGCCAATTTGTATATAAAGTTACTCAACTTTCACCACTGTCTCAGAATTGGTTAGATTGACCAATTAAGAAGAATGTTGAGGACGACATTCAAAAAGGAGGGAGAGTGTGACATGCAGAAGTAGTGCGGTTGCTTCAAAAGCATCCAGCAACTCCAAAGACATACTGATACAGAATCTAGATTGTGAGCCCCAATGGGGACAGTGCCCATAATGTCTGTAAATTGTCTGAATTGTAAAGCGCTGCGGAATATGTTGCCGCTATATAAATAAAAAGATTATTATTATTATAACTGTTACAAATAACACAAGCACAGGAGACAGGAAGTGTTGTGCTTCGGTAGCATCCAGCAATTAGAGGGGTTAACACAGTCACAGGAGCCAGGGAGTGTTTCAGCAGAGTCCCAGGGGGATTGTGGGGAACTTGTTATTGTAGTCTGGCTGAAGCCGAAGAGAAAGGTGGTGTGTTATCTGGATCTGACAGAAAGCAACTGAACAGGATTCAGATCAGGAAAGAAACTAAACACAGGTGAGATAAACTCCTTGAACTAACAGTGCAAAGTATTATCGGGCAGGAAGATAAGAACTGGAAGGAATTGTATCACAGAGATCATCTCCCTTATCAAATCCTCCCCCCCTCCATTTCCATGCAGGATAAATAATGCTGTGTACTATTGTGTCCTTGTGAAGGAAAAGCCTGTGGTTGTGTATGCATAGAAGTGTGCTGCTAAGAGATCTAATCTATGCTGAATTATGCTACTGAAGAGACTGTAATACTATGCCTTGTGAAGAAACTACTGTATTGTTACTGGAACCGGTTGCTCAAGAAACTCAGACTGTACTGTAATGAAGATTGTTGCTGTAATATCCCTGAATTGCACTGGCCATGCTTCAGATTAAATTCCACTGTTAAACTGTTGAAAAAGACTCTTGTCAGATGTGTCTGGTCAGCAATTGAATCTATCGTGTGCCTGAGAGAAGCTGCAGCCTATGGTCGCCCTGAGTAACGGTTCCCCGAGGATTCCAAAGAATTCATGAAACCTGTCTCGCCCTATCTGAACCTAGCAGCGTGCGTGTAACACATGTTTAACGCAATGTCACTCTATCACACCTTATCACACAGAGGCCTTATAAATTCTAGATGATTGGAATTTTGAACAAAAAGAACTTCTGAACCTTCTGCGTATCCTGCTGACTACGCCAAATGTTTTGCCAAGTTTTTTTTAACGCTAAGGTTCGGATATGGCTTTAAAGAAGGAAACCACTTGCGATGTTACGCAATTTTATTTATAATAGTTGATTTAAAAGATAAAATACATAATTAAAGGAATAGTATGATATGATGATATTGCGAACACTTTTGTATATGTTATAATACAAATGTTAAGTACATATATATACTCACTTCATCACCAAGGAGCTTTTAAACATCATCCGTCGGGAATATCAGAGAAGCAATTTCACCAAGACAGAGAACTCCTAGAAATCTTCATAACACTGCATGGACAGGTATCACAACACTACACACCAGTGCAGGTACAACTTATGGCTTCTGCTCAGTAATATTCTCTCTGGCCTTATATAGTAAATGTATACTACTAAGTCTAATTCACCTTTGCCCCGACAGTGGCTGGCTGTAGGAAGAAAGATAAATCAGATACAGGCTCTTACATAGACAATGGTACACAATTCAAAAAGCTCTTAGGGATCAAGTACCGTATTTTTCGGACTATAAGACGCACTTTTTTCCTACAAAATTTTGGAGGAAAATGGGCTTACGGAGCACTGAATATTCATGCTCCTTAATAGCGGCACACAGTGTATTCCCAGTGCGGCTCCTGCTGCTGCCGGGCGATCGCTTTTGCCCGCTGTCAAAGGGCATGGATATTCACTCCCTCTCCACACCCATGGGAGTACACAGTCCCAGCGTGAGGAGCAGTGACTTCCGGCAGCTGATCTCTCCCTGTGAGCTGCGCATGGCAGTGACCCCATGCGCGGCTCACATGGCAAGATCAGTGCGGGCAGACAGAACACAGCGCTGGAGGAGAGAGAAGAAAGGTGAGTAGGAGTGTTTATTTTTTTATGTGCAGTGTGATGGGGATTAGGGGGACCATGAATACCAGGATAAGGATGAGGGGGGCATACATAAAGGGATAAGGATGAGGGGGACCATGCATGCCAGGATAAGGATGAGGGGGCCATACATACCAGGGTAAGGGGGCTATACATAACAGGATAAGGATGAAGGGGCCATGCATACCATGATAAGGATGAAGGGGCAATACTTACCAGGTTACGGATGAGGGGGTCATACATACCAGGATACGGATCAGGGGGCCATACATACCAGGATAAGGATGAGGGGGCCATACATACCAGGATAAGGATGAGGGGGATCATACATACCAGTATATGGATGAGGGGAATCATGCATACCAGGATAAGGATGATGGGTGCCATGCATACCAGGATAAGGATGATGGGTGCCATGCATACCAGGATAAGGATGAGGGAAGTCATGCATACCAGGACAAGGATGAGGGATGTCATAAATACCAGGATAGGGATGAGGGATGCCATACATACCAGGATAGGGATTAGGGGTGCCATGCATACCAGGATAGGGATTAGGGTGCCATGCATACCAGGTTAGGGATTCGGGGTGCCATGCATACCAGGATAGGGATTAGGGGTGCCATACATACCAGGATAGGGATGAGGGGTGCCATGCATACCAGGATAAGGATGAGGGGTGCCATGCATAACAGGATAGGGATTAGGGGTGCCATGGATACCAGGATAGGGATTAGGGGTGCCATGCATACCAGGTTAGGGATTAGGGGTGCCATAATACCAGGATAGGGATGAGGGGTGCCATGCATACCAGGATAAGGATGAGGGGTGCCATGCATACCAGGATAGGGATTAGGGGTTCCATGCATACCAAGATAGGGATTAGGGGTGCCATACATACCAGGATTGGGGTATGAGGCGTGCCA
The DNA here is from genome assembly GCF_046119375.1 of Phyllobates terribilis. Taxonomy (NCBI): domain Eukaryota; kingdom Metazoa; phylum Chordata; class Amphibia; order Anura; family Dendrobatidae; genus Phyllobates; species Phyllobates terribilis. The sequence continues at coordinate 126,859 of NW_027364671.1, read as the reverse complement.
TGCATACCAGGATAAGGATGAGGGGTGCCATGCACACCAGATTGGAGGGGTGCCATACATATCAGGATGGAGGAGTGCCATGCATATCAGGATGGAGGGGTGCCATGTGAAGCATCGGCGTCTCTGCCTCCTGGCGGACAGAGACGCTGTTCCCCTCACCGCCGCAGTCCAGGTCCGGCGTCCTCCGGCTCCCCTGCTGCTGTGGCGTGCAGCCACCCGGGCACCGTGCTTAGGGCACGCGCGCGCTCCCTCCCTCTTAAATCTAGCCTACCTGGAGCACCAACCTCTTACCTGTCGTGCCCACCAGCTCGCCTACCCGGAGCAACAGTCTGGCTATCTGCCGAACCAGCCTGCTTATCTACCCGGACCACCCATCAGCCTTCCTGCTGTGCTCATCCGCTGTACCCATCTGACCCGTGGGAGTCACCTGCTCTCACACAAGGTCGGTCCTAGAGTGGCACCTGGTCCCCCTGCTCGGTCCCTCCCTGGTTCACGGAGTTGATTGAGCCGCCGTGCGACATTGGTCAGGCCGAGTAGGCACTTAGTCACGCCCCTCTGGTCCCTCCTTGCACCGAAGCACAGAGGTTCCACCTCCCGGACTCATAACACCATGCATATCAGGATGAAGGGGTGCCATGCATATCAGGATGGAGGGGTGCAGTGCATACCAGGATGGGGATGGGGACCAGGTATAATAGGAAGGGGGGGGGGGCATATATACCAGGATGGGGGATATTATCAGAATCGGGGGACATTACCCCTATAGCAGTGTCAGCAACAGACCCCCTCCCCCTTAACAGGGCATCGTGACCACATTTTTTGCTTTAATTTTTTTTCTATTTTCCTCCTCTAAAACCTAGGTGCGTCTTATGGTCCGAAAAATACGGTAAGTAATTAAACACAAAAGGTTATGTAAATCTTCATGTTTTACAATAACCCTCCATAAACAGAAGACTATTGGTGATAGATGCTTCAGACAATGAATAAGCAGGTCCTAACATAGTCTTGTGTCTAAACTTCAAGTAAATACAAAGTAAATGAAAACAGAATGAGCCTTATATATCTGTCAGTATATAACCAAACCAGAGCACATGCTGGTTTGATTTGAACACATTCTTTATATTTCATATTGGACCCAGAGTTCCATACATGTGTTCCTGAAATACTCGGTTTCACCATATCGCCCCTTATATCTATATAGTGCTGTCACACGTGCCACTTCTGAAGCTGCCAAAGGACAATTATACAGAAGCCCAAAACGTGACTTGTCTGAAATAAAAAAAAATTCTGTATGGCTCTATATGGTTTATTATATAGTTTCTGTATGGCACTATTATGTAGGTACTCACTGTAAGGCAGTATAATGTTGGTACAGTATAGCACTATTATGTAAGTATTGTATATGTATTATATATGATCCATACCAGCGCTCGGCCATATGGACACTCGGCATGCAATGCAAGTTATATACCTTGAACTACTTGGTCTCATCACTCCATTCGAACCCAATATCTTATGTCGCTAAACCATATTCAGAGACACAAATCTTCTGAATTCTGGGGGTAGGCGATGACCTTTATTAACAAATGATATAAAGCTCACACAAAAATACAGGAGGATCTTGCATTTTAGAATGGATGATGAAGAAGTCACCAGCCATCGCCACTGCTCCTGCGGAGGGCAAGTCTGGATCTGCCTGTTTACCATGTCGCTGCCAAGTGTCTTCTCATCTTCTCATGCAAGATTATCCATCCTCCAACTGTGACAATTATAAAGAAAGCAGAAGACATAATATCAATACATATTTTTTTATTTTACTCACTTATATAGCGCCAATTAATTCCACAGCGCTTTACAGACATTATCATCACTGTCCCCATTGGGGCTCACAAGCTAGATTCATATAAAATGTAACAGTAATGTACATATGGTAACAACCCTAATAAGGATAAAAATAATAAATGTCATAATAATGTACTCAATAATGTGAGGGAGGGTGGGCCGTGACACTTGCAAAATCTTGATGGCTGAGAATACAGAAATAGCGTTTCAGGAGTATAAAGATCTCAATAAGAAATGTAAAAAAGTAATCAAACTAGTAAAGTTATCTACCAAAACACAAATCGCCAGTGACATTAAAATAAATTCCCCCAAATTTTTACAAATATATCAATGCCAAAAAGAAAAAAATGGATGGTATCGGCCCTTCAAAAGATCATAATAAAATAATTATAGAGGGCAAAGAAAAAGCTGAAATATTCAACAGGGATGCCCAAACTTTTACATGCCACTGTATATGTGTGTGTATGATTGTGTCCATGTGATTGCAACTGAAGTTTGTTTGTGAGACGCACAAGAGTTGTTTACATTAGAACAAGCTCACTGACAGATTCTCAGCTAACTCACTCTGCAGCCAGATGTGCAGGGTAATAAAGAGTCTGTAAAAGCCACACAGTGTAAAATTTGTAAGGAAATCCAATTTCAAGCAATATTTTTAGCTCTATTTACATGCATTAAAGAAGTTATCCACTACTTGGACAACTCCTGTTTATACCCCACGCTTGGCCCCCGTAAAATAATAAAACTTATACTCCCCTCCAGTGCTGGCGCCGTTTCCGTGGTGTCAGAATTCGCTGTCCCCGGGGCTCACATTGTCTTGTTGTTGTGACATGTGACACCGGTGACAATCAGCGCAGGCGTCAATGTCTCTGCGTTCAGACAAATGGGACATGAAAAGGAAGGCAGAGATGAGCCGCATTCAGGGTCTCCTCTTCATGTTCGATTTGTCCAAAGGCGGAGACAGTGACGCCAGCACTGATTGGTCACGAGTGTCACATGTCACAATAACTGCACGAGAACCCCGGGACCGCGAGTGTCGACAGCGTGGGAACGGCGCCAGCAAGGGAGGTGATATAGTTTATTTTATTTTATCATGGGAGGTGAGTAAGGCTGTGTGCCCACAATGCGTTTTTTAAGCGTTTCCTCAGCAGCAAAAACACTGCAGAAACGCATTAAAAACGCATGTTAGAAGGCCTGCCATGATCCCCAATGATAATCCGCGTGTGCTATGCACATGCTGCGGACATTTCTGCTGCGGATTATCATTGCGGAAAAAAACGCAGCACTATCAATTATTTTGCGGAAGCGCTGCATTTTCGCCGCCATTGACTTGCATTAGAATACGCCAATTCCGCAAGACTGCATCTGTACTTGCATAATTGGCGCGTTCTAATGTGCGGATGGTACCCGGGTGTAGAGGAGAAGAGAGTCTCATCCACACCCAGGTACCATTAAAAAAAAGCTGTAAAAAAAAGAATAAAATAAAAAATAAATATATACTTACCTTCCGGCGGCCCGCGCTGTGCTCCTCCTTACTTCCCGGCACTTCGCGATGGAATGAAGGACCTGCGCTGACGTCAGAGTCATGTGACAGGTCACGCGACGCTGACGCCGGCAGGTCCTTCAATCCACCGCTGCCAGGAGCCGGGACGGTGAAGCAAGACAGCGCGGGCCGTAAATATACGAGGGCGATCCAAAAGTAATGATAATCAATACTAAACACAATGAATATAGTCAAAAATTTTTTTTATTTTTCTACATAGTCTCCTAACAAGTCTATACATTTAGTCCATCTCTTTTCTCAACTTAGAATTCCCTTCGAAAAAAATTCTTGATCTTGACCCTCAAAAAAATCCCCAACAGCTGTTATCACGTCGCTATTGTCGTCAAATTTCTTGCCCCGGAGGTGTTCCTTGAGCCAAGGAAAGAGAAAGAAGTCACTGGGGGCTAGATCTGGCGAATAGGGGGGGGGGTTGTTCCACCAGTTCAAAGCCCGCTTCTTGTATGGTAGCCATGGCAACTGCAACTTTGTGAGCCGGCGCGTTATCTTGGTGAAACAGCACTCCAGCCTGCCGTTTGCCGCGCCTTTTCTCCTTGATAGCCTCCCGCAATCTTCTTATTTGTTCTGTGTAGTAGGAGCCCGTAATAGTGGCTCCCTTCTCCAAATAGTCCACCATAATAATTCCTTCAGCGTCCCAAAAAACGGACGCCATAACCTTCCCTGCTGAGCTTGACACTTTGAGTTTCTTCGGTGTCAGTTCGTTGGCTCGTTTCCATGTCATCGATTGTTGTTTCGTTTCGGGATCAAAGTGGTGGATCCAGGTCTTGTCCATGGTCAAAAAACGTGACAAAAAATTCTCCTTGTCTGCTTGGAACTTTTCGAGACGTGCTCTTGAAATGTTAACTTGTTTCTTCTTTTGCTCGTCGGTTAAAATTTTTGGCACCCAACGCGCCGAGACCTTTCTCATATGCAATTCTTTTGCAAGGATTCTTTGAATACTGCCATATGAGATCCCTGTGACCTCCGCTACATGCCTGATAGTCACTCTTCGATCGGCCAATACAACTTCTTCAACTTTTTTCATGTTTTCTTCATTGAGGGACGTGGATGGGCGTCCTTCACGATGTTCATCTTCCGTCGATGTTCTTCCCAGCCTAAATTCCTTGGCCCAGCGTGCAACTGTGGAATATGGAAGAGAAAAGACCCCAACGTTTCCACCAAGTCGCTGTGTATGTCTTTGGTAGTAATTTTTTTCAAGCAGAGGTATTTGATGACAGCTCTGAGCTCGTTTTTTTCCATTTTGATGTTCACTCCTCGGCAGTTCCTACTCAAATGAATGTAGCTCCCGTGAATCGTGGCCTATTTAAGTGATTTTTTTTTCCTGGACTAGTGGGTACCTAAGAGAGAAGAAAACATTTTATTTTAATTTCTGTGTGCAATAGAAATAACCGATTATCATTACTTTTGGATCGCCCCTCGTATATTTATTTTTTTATTTTTTGACATTCTCTCGGTCACACTATATAAATTCATGCCGGTTGCATGGATTTATATAGTGTGACCAAGTTGTCAAGCATTTTCCAAGTGATGCTAAAATCACAACCCGCATGCGGAAATGCAAGTGAAGAACGCTTCACATCCGCATGTCCCTGGCAGGAAAAACGCATGTACAATCCGCATGTACAATCCGCATGTACAATCCGTATGCGTTTTTTTCTGCCAGGGAGATGCAGAAACGCTCAGGAAAAAATCCTGAGCATTTCTGCATCGTGGGCACATAGCCTATAGGTTGTTTTTTTTTTTATCTTATCAGGGTTCAACATTTTCAAATGAAAAGATTCATTAGGTGACTCTTTGTATCAAAGTACACTGAGTGTATATGCATGCACCGCACGATGACATCACAATGGCTTAGAACCTCCAGCGACCGGCTGATGATGTCACAATCGGCCCCTGCGTATAAGTATGGGCGCCGGCCGGATCCCAGTCACTCACTATTGTGTGTTGCAAAATTTGCTATAGAAAGTGATATTTATTTGTTATTATCAGCGCCCTCCGGTGGGAAGAGAGAAAGGTAAGTCTGAACTTCATCTAATGAGTAATGGGAGTCTGTCCCAGGGGGAGACACAACCTGTAGATGATTATAGGGGGGACATATATAGATTTCCCTATAAAATTATCCCCAATAACAGTATAGACACGGTTTTGTAAACTGTCATTAACCCTTTTAGAACATGGCCAATATTTCCTCCTCTTCTTATTCTTCATTTTTCCAATCACTTAGTCAGGTGAAAGCTTGTTTTTTTCTTTTTGTGAGACGAGTTGTTGCTGAAAAATGGGGAAACAATTACGAGTGCGGTGAAATGGTGAAAAGCAAAATAATTTTGCAACAGTTTTTTGTGCTTCCTTTTCACCGCATTCATTTTTTGGTAAGATTTATCTGGAAATATGATTCAGGGTCAGCGTGATTACAGCAATATCAAACATATTGCTTTTTTATTATCATTATTATCATTAGTATTATTATTACAGTGGTTGCAACAATTTCAGAACTTTGTAAAAAAAAAAGTTTTTTTCACCATTTTATGAGCCTCTGCTCTTGTTTTTTTTCCATGGCGAGTTGTCATTATTATTGACACCATTTTTGGGAACATACAAAGATTTGATGACATTTTATTGCATTTTTTGGGGGGAAGATGCTGCGATAGAAAAAAAAAGGCAATTCTGGCGTTTTGATGGTTTTTCTTACTTTTATGGATACATTGATGCACAATATGTATATTTTTATCTCTTTAGTTTTTAATTAGGAACAGGAGTTAATTGAACTTTTTATATTTTATATATATTTTTTTAAATTTTTGTTGATATTTATTTTTATTTTTTTACTCCCCCTGGTAGACTTGAACCTATGATTGTTTGATTGTTTATACTATATACAGCAATAGCACAGTATTGTGGTATATATTGAAATTTATGTTCTTATTGTGCTGTAGTACCACAATTCTCAGCATGCACTTCTAGAAAAGTATAGGACTACAGGTGTCAGCATGCCCTGTCATCAGAGTCCTTATCATTCTGTAGTACTACAACACCCAGTATATACATCTGGAAAAGTATAGAACTAGCAAGATCCATCCTCAAGTCTTTCATTGTGCTTTGGTCTATAATGAAATTGATGTTCCTCTTGATGGATGGATGGATGGATGGATTCAGTAGTACTACAAAACTCAGCATGTCCATCCATCCATCCAGAGGGACATGAATTTCAATATAGACCACAGCACAATGAAAAACGTGAGGGTGGAGCATGCTAGTTCTATACTTTTCCAGACGTACATACTGGGTGTTGTAGTACTACAGAATCCATGGATGGACGGATGATTAGATAGATCGATGACATCACAATGGCTTAGAACCCCCAGTGACCGGCTGATGATGTCACAATCGGCCCCTGTGTATAACTATGGGCGCCGGCCGGATCCCAGCCACTCACTATTGTGTGTTGTACTCACGATTTCTGTGTTGCAAAATTTGCTATAGAAAGTGATATTTATTTGTTATTATCAGCGCCCTCCGGTGGAAAGAGAGAAAGGTAAGTCTGAACTTCATCTAATGAGTAATGGGAGCCTTTCCCAGGGGGAGACAACCTGTAGATGATTATAGGGGGACATATATAGATTTCCCTATAGAATTATCCCCAATAACAGTATAGACACGTTTTTTGTAAATTGTCATTAACCCTTTCAAAGCACGGCCAATATTTCCTCCACTTTTTTATTTTTCTGATCACATAGTCAGGTGAAAGCTTGTTTTTTTTTTTTGTGAGACGAGTTGTTGCTTAGAAGAACAGCATTCATTTAACGTTATATTATACTGAAAAATGGGGAAAAAAATAATAACTATGGTGAAATGGTGAAAAAAAAACAGAAAAACAAAACTGTTTTTTGTGCTTTTTACCACGTTCATTTTGTGGTACGATTGATCTGGAAAGATGATTCAGGGTTCATATTGTTTTATTATTATTATTATTGTTATTACTTACCGTAAGTGGTTACAACAATAGTTTTAGAATTTAAAAAAAAAATTGATTTGTTTCACCATTTTATGGCAAGTTGATGTTTTTATTGACACCATTTTGGGGAACATACACAGTTTGGGTGACTTTTTATTGCATTTTTCGGGGAAGGTGCCGTAATAAAAAAAAAAACAAGGGAAAAAAAGGCCATTCTGGCGTTTTGATTGTTTCTCTTACTTTTATGGATATATTGATGCCAGAGACTGTATTTTGCAGATTAGAAGATGCACCCCAAATTTTGGGGAGGAAAATGGGAAAAAAATGAAATTAATAAAATAGTGCGTCTTATAATCCCCTTTTACGATAGCTTACCCGGGGGTGGTCGAGGGGGCTGCGGTGAAGCGGGATCCCAGGAGGCAGGGTCGCTGCTGCAGAAAGCTTTCAACGGTGGCAGGAGTGGGGCAATGCTGCAGGGCCCGGGCTGGAAGGTTGGGGTGCTCAGCACAGTGCGAGACTGCTCCGGGCCACGGGCTTTCAGAAAATATCAAACAAGTCCCCACACTGCCCATCGTTTGCATCGTTTTCACTGCAGTGGACTTTGGGAAAATGGCGCATGTTTAGATTGAGATCTCCGCTCCCAAGATCGAGATCTCGGGAGCCGAGATCTACACATGCTCCGCTGGAGGCGTCCATTTTCCCGAAGTCCACCGCAGTGAAAACGATGGGCAGTGCGGGGGTTCCACTGACATTTTCTGGAAGCCTGGTGCCCGAAGCAGCCTCGCATCGCTGACCACCCCCACCTCCCAGTCTGGGGCCCACAGCATCGCCCCACCACCTTCAACTTCCTGCAGCAGTGACCCTGACTCCTGGGACCCTGCTCCACCGCAGATACCCCCCCAGCCCGGTAAGCTACAATTGGATTATAAATCGCACCCCCATTTTCCCCCCAAATTTGGGAGAACAAAAAGTGAGTCTTATAATCTGAAAAATACATATATATATATATATATATATGCTTGTTTTTTTTCTCTTTATTTTTGAAATCTTTATATTTTATTATTTTTTTTATATTAAAGAAAAACTTTTTTTGCTGAATTTGACCTCATTTTTAGTCCCTCTAGGGGACTTAAACTTATTGTTGTTCGATTGCTTATTACACTATATACTGCACTACCACGGAATTGACTGAGACTAATGCAATATTTTTACCGTCTTGTGTTTTTCTCCAGTGTTTGCAGGGCTCTGTTGAACATGGCATCTCTCTTCAATTCCACCCCAAAAATGCCACTTCTATTAGAAGATGTGGAAAAAGGAAAAGACCAGCAAGATGAGGATGAAAACTGCGAAGAACAGGACCTGCACGCCCGGACTGGAGTCTCCATAGTCCGCTCTTTCATTATTGTAGGCGTTCTAACCTTCATCAATCTGGTCACCTTCATAGCTGCCTTCACTTTCGTAGGTAAGTAGGCGTAAACCGGCTTATGTCGGGGGCAAGGTGTATAAGGCCCAAAACTGCAAAAAAAGAAGAAAATCTTCATGGCCAACGAGAAGGCTCGTTAGCTGCTGTGATGTCTATTCCTGCACTTCTCTAATTACAATAATCATTCGTGTTCTTCTTTTTGTTCTGGCAGGAGCGATTTCTTACCTACAAAGCGCATTTAAAATGGACGACAGCAAATCCGGCCTTATAAGCTTAGGTAAACTTTTAACATAAAATCCCATTCTATAGGTCACTTGTGAGGACGGCTGGAATCTCGTGACATCATAAGGTTCCAATTTTGTAACGTTCACATGATGGCCGCCTTTATAGTTACCAAAAATGCAAACAGTGATGAGGACGGGAGAAGTGTTTTCAGTGCAACAGTTTAAATAATCCTCAAATATAAATAAATATATGTTAAAGAAATCATTTCTATTAACTGTGACCTCTTGTTTTTCCCCTTCTAGTATTCACGATCAGCAGTGTCCTGTTTGGTCAAATCTATGGATACCTGGGTGACCGCTGGAACAGAAAATACATCATGTGTGCAGGGATGTCCTTCTGGTCGGCCATCATTCTCTGCAAGTCCTACGTTCCCAATGAGGTAACTGATCTAATTGGTAGAAGCATAAAGACTTAAGGCTCATGCAGACGTCTGTGGATCTCGGTGCCATCATGGACAATAATGCACGGACTGGCCGCGGGTCTTCCGACCCGAGCATCGCTATCACGCTGTCAGAGATCGGACCGGGATCCACCGACGTCTGCATGAGCCCTAAAGCCTCTCACTTGTTTGTATGTAGATCAGTATTTTGCATTAGTATTTGCAAGACAAAAGTGAGAGCGGGTCCAAAATTAGGAAAAGTTTATAATTTTTCCATTACCGTATTTCTTTAGGTGTCTTAGAAAACTTTCATAAATGGTCACTGAATATTTTTTTGTGTTTTCACAGTATTTTACAGTTTTTCTCCTAATTAATGGACTGTCTGGAGCTGCAGAGGCAAGTTTTAAAATAACTGCCCCCTCCATCATTGCCGACGTCTTCGTGGGAGATCGGCGCAGCCGCGCGCTTAACTTGTATTACTTAGCAGCACCCTTTGGCTGGTGAGTGTAGATCTATTTATTGTTTTAAGGAGGGAATCATAGCCAAACTGTCTAAGAGTAAGTCCGACAAGGCGGATTTGCTGTGGACTTTTTTCGGTACGGATTTTGCTCTACAGATGCATGTACAATACATATGGATGGCGTTTCAAAAACCCCTCCGCAAGTAATGATCATGGTGTCGCAACACGTAGGGGGAGGATCAGCAGTGAACCAGCAAACATTTCTGGAATTGCTGCAGATTTCTAGGAAATTGATTCAAGACTCTAAATGGAAATATTTTTTCAGCAATGTCAAGACTTTCCCTAACAGAAAACTGCACTGATTGCTATGGGCAAAAAAGTTTTCTGCTAGACAGTTTGACTTTTAGCACTTATGACAAGAGCTCCTCAAAGAATGTGAAGACTCAGAATGATCTTACACTTTTTATTGTTTTTTTATAAATCATTTAAATGGACATAGGAAATGTTGTAATATATCTTATCAGGAAATATACTTATTTCCCTTCATTAATTCACTGATAAAAATCCATCTTCAGTGACAAGACAGATTGTAGCTTTATGCGGCATGGGGTAACAGTTGCTGCTCATAGAAGTCTATGGAGGGGGTGGAGTAGGAAGGAGGAGCCGGAAAAAGGCACTCAAAAATGTATATGTTTATATGTGTGCAGAAATTATGACAACTTTGTTTTTGTTTTTTACAGTGGCCTTGGTTACATCATTGGGTCTAAAGTGACAAGTGCATTTGGTGGCGCCTGGCAATGGGCCTTCCGGGTAAGTAATAGGTCTGAGGGATCTTGTGGACAAACTGTGAATCTTAATTATAATTCCTGAATCGTATTAAAGGGAATCTGGCAGTATGTTTTTCCATTTGATCTGAGAGCAGGGGCCCTGTAGGGGCAGAGCACCTGATTCCAGCGATGTGTCACTTACTGCTCCTTGTAGATGCTTTAAAAAAAAAATCACTGTTTTATTAGCAGGAGATTATGACGAGGGGACTAGTTGTCTCGTGCCATGTAGTCCTCCTGTTCTGTGTAACCCCGACCCCACCACTGATTGGTGGCTTTCTGCCTATGTACAGTGTGCACAGAAAAATCTACCAATCAGTGGTGTAGGCAGGGTATACAGAGCTCAGCATTCAGAGTACTGCTAGATCTGCAGCAGAGAAAACTGGGATTTTATCAATACTTCACCAAGCACACCAGCAAGTGACACATCGCTGGAATCGGGGTCTCTGTCCCTGCATTATGCTGCTCTCAGATGCGCAGCAAACACCTCGTCGCAGATCCCCTTTAATGGAACCAGTTCCACAACAGTCTGTGCTCATGTCCTTTTTGTGATGAAACCTCTGTATATGTGATATGTGATGTCTCCTTCTTCATCTACACAGATCATCTCTGCTCTGGGCCTGGTAGGAGTCCTGCTCATGGCTGCATTTGTAAAAGAACCGTCCAGAGGAGCTGCAGAGGAAAAGAACAAACCACTGAGCTTCAAAGGATGGCTTATGGATGCCAACCAACTGCGTAAAAAGTAGGTGTCTTCTGTGCATTGATTTATGTCACTGATCTCCCCCGTGACTTCTGCGTCATTTACAAGTTTTTTACCCTTTTCTCTCTCTGCAGCCGAAGTCTTCTGTTTTCTACTCTTGGGACTATTATGGTAAAATTTGTGGCAGCTGCATTCGGCTTCTGGGCTGTTACTTTCCTGAAGCGTGCCCGGGCTCTCATGCTACAGAAGGCGCCATATCAGACTCAACTATCCAACTATGATGACAGGTACAAGTTTAGCAAACTTTAATTTGACATTCACTGGTGGGAATTTAATTCCCCCTATGACCGTTTTCTCTCTAAAAAAAAATATTTATATTTCAAATTATTATTATATCAAATTATTTATATTTCATTTCTTCAAGCTACTTTACTAATCTCTTTACCGCTTTTCTTTGCAGTCTGATTTTCGGAGGACTTACGGTCATCTCTGGCATCCTTGGAGTTGGAACAGGGGCGGAGATAGCCAAGAGATGCAGGAAGTACAACCCTCGTGCTGACCCTATAGTTTGTGCGGTTGGATTGCTGGGCTCCGCCATTTTCCTGCTGTTGGCTATTATTCTTGCAGACATCAGCCTTGTGGCCACTTATGTAAGTACCTGGAGTACAGATTGCTTTCATCCCCTTACTGGGTCTCGGCTATAGGACCGAGCAGTAGAAATCATAGACTATGGCGGGGGCTGTCTATGAATGTACGGAGACTGGGGTGGATGAATGGATTATAAAGACAAAACCTATGGGGGATAGGAAAGCGTGCAAGACACAAATGTTTATATGTATTGTTCTTTACTCTCTGCAGGTGTTTATATTCATCGGGACCATATTTCTGAGCCTGAACTTTTCAGTTTCAACTGATATCCGCCTGGTGAGTGGAGAAAAGCGCTAAACTTATCATAGCTATAATTATATGTATGTAGTCAGTCTCTATGTTCTGTTTTTACCCATCAAATGCCCCATAATCCTGGCTGTGCCCAAGCGTCTGTTGGGTAATTCCCAACTAAAAATAAACCTGGCGCAAGATGATTAAAAACTTCTTTAGTAAAATCTCAGTCCACAACATGTCTGGGCTTCTTATCTATCCTGGCTGATTGTGCATTTAAAGGGGTTGTCCACTACTTTCACATTGATGCCCTACCCGTAGGATATGGCATCAATGTAGGATGGCCGGGGTCCCGCACGCGGCACCCCCGGCGATCAGCAGTTATTGGTATCTGCAGCGGCTGCCACCGGCCGGAGGGGCTTACCTGCGGTGTTTGGCCGTCAAGTTATAGTGGTCACCGCGGTGTACTGCACATCCACCTCCTATTCAATTGACTTGAATAGGTAAGGACTTCCGGCTGGTGGCAGCCGCCGCCGGCACCGATAACTGCTGATCGGAAGGGATGCCGCATGCGGGACCCCGGCCGATCATACATTGATGCCCTATCCATAGTGGACAACTTCTTTAACTTAGGCTTCAAGTATGTTCACTTTGTCCATGTTCTCTTGTCTCGTTGGGTTCAGTGACTCCTTCTGCTCATTCAGAATATTCTCTTGTTTCAGTATGTGGTTTCTCCCACAAGGCGATCAACAGCACAGGCGTTATCGATGGCGGGGTCCCACCTGCTGGGGGAAGCTGGAAGCTCCTATTTCATCGGGCTAGTAAGTAGCTGTTACATATTCTCACATCACTTTAGGGCTACATTCACACATCTGTTTCCATTTGTACATTGTCGCAAAACAGACCATTTTTCTCTTGTGTCATCTGTTTTTTTAAAAAGTGAAGGTGGTAGACTGTCCAAACTTTATTTATCCATTGACTCTTAATAATGGATCAATGAAAAATGGATGAAACACAGATGGAAAACTGAAGTACAAAGTATATCATCCTTTCTCCATCCATTTTTAACAGATTCCTATAGACTAGAAATAGTAACCCCAGTTTTAATTTTTATTTCATAAATCAATAGTACAGTACACATGAAAATAAGAAACGTTGGAATATATCTTTTCAGAGAAATCTGCTTCTTTCTCCTCTCGAACTGATCGTTTATTCTCAAAGTTCTCACTGTATTCAGTGAAGCATTACTGGGATAGGAGATGACAGTTGGTGCTTATAACATTCTATGGAGAGGAAAGAGGGAGGAGCTAGAGGCAGGCTCCCCCCATGTACATAGAATCTGATCAACAGCAATTGTCATCTCCTATCTCAGTAATGTAAAAATCTGTCTTCACTGATTACAGATTTTATCTGTGAATTAAGAATGTTATAAATTAATGGAGGAAAAATAAGCAGATTTATCTGATAAGATCTACCACAAAGTTGCTTATTTTCACGTGTACTGTATTGATTTTATAACGACAGTTACTCTTTACTGGCCAAGTCTGATCCGCAGAACGGATGAGAATAGGACATGCTCTGTCACAGAGGAGTTTTTAAAACTCGCTGTAGCCTATTCATAACATACTTAAAAGGGTTCACCGGGACTATTTGATTTTTTTTACTATGGGCTAACAGGCAAGTCGTTGCTAAATACCTGCCTGTAGTGCCCGGGACCGATCTCTGCCAACACCCGCGATTCAGTGGCCTCCCCTGATATCACGTTGACAGAGCAGCATCTTCTCTTCCGCTCTGTTGACGGGGTGGCAGAACTCCAAAGACAAGATGTCCTGGAGTTACGTCACAGATTATCTGCTGAAGAAGGATGTCACAAGTGTCCTGTTCCCAGACAATGTGTAGTACTGGAGCTGCGGATACTGGAAGCATTGCTGTTCATAGTTTGGAGGAGCCGCTATCTGCAGTGAGGCACCTTCTCTTTCTATGATCACCAGATTTCATTGGTATCCATTGACTGCTGTCAGCATAAACGTGTCCAGTCAATTATGTTTTTTTACTTTCATTAACCATACATAATTATTTATCTCGTCTCATCTTCAGATATCCGACCGCATCAAAAGTTACAATCCAGACTCGGCTCTTTCGAACTTCCGCAGTCTGCAGTACGCCCTCATGGTTTGCCCCTTTGTGCTGGTTTTCGGAGGAGGATTCTTTTTCGCATGCGCCCTCTTTGTTGAAAATGATCGTAAGAAGGCAGAGACAGAGTCTGAAGGTACGTGCAGAAATAAGTTAATTATCCGATCATATCTCTTACAGAATTGGATTAGCATTAGCTCCATAATTAGTAAATGTAATACCCAGCATCTGTATAATACATCCATCCCCATAACAAAGCTCCATAACATAACATTAACAAAGCTGCATAACATAACATTAACAAAGCTGCAATTAACTTATTATTATGACATAAATAGTTTTATCCTAAGGCTATGTGCCCACGATGCAGAAATGCTCAGGATTTTTCCTGAGCGTTTCTGCATCTCCCCTGGCAGAAAAAACGCATGCGGATTGTACATGCGGATTGTACATGCGGATTGTACATGCGTTTTTCTGCCAGGGACATGCGGATGTGAAGCGTTCTTCACATGCATTTCCGCATGCGGGTTGATAAGCGCTTTCCAAGCGATTTTAGCATCACTTGGAAAGTGCTTGACAACTTGGTCACACTATATAAATCCATGCAAACGGCATGGATTTATATAGTGTGACCCCAAAGAATGGTTAAAAATAAAAAAATAAATATATACTTACCTTCCGATGGCCCCGGCAGTCTTGCTTCACTCCGTCCTGGCTGCCGGCAGATCGCGGTACACTGAAGGACCTGCCAACGTCAGCATCGCGTGACCCGTCACATGGCTATGACGTCAGCGCAGGTCCTTCAGTCCACCGCGATCTGCCGGCATGGGAGGACGAGCGCACCGCGGCCCGCCGGAAGGTAAGTATAACATATATTTTTTATTTTATTCTTTTTTTTACAGGTACTATGGCACCTGGGTGTGGATGTCTCCTCTCCTCCACACCCGGGTACCATCCCCACAATGGAACGCATACATCTACATATACAGTGATGCGGAGTCCATGCGGTCTAATGCAAGTCAATGGCGGAGAAAACTCAGCGCTTCCGCAAAATAATTGGTAGTGCTGCTTTTTTTACGCAATGATAATCCGCAGCGGAAATTTCTGCAGCATGTGCACAGCACATACGGATTATCATTGGGGAACATGGCAGACCTTCTACCATGCGTTTTTTAAGCGTTTCTGCAGCGTTTTTGCCGCTGCGGAAACGCTTAAAAAACGCATCGTGGGCACACAGCCTAAGTGTGACCCTACCCTACTGATATGGGGCTGATTATATGACATAAATTGTATTTGAAAAAATCTGCTATGTCTTTTTGGTGGAATCTACTTTTAAGAGAACCTGTCACTCGCCATAAATATACATTTATTTTAACCCGGTATAAATGCTGCTATTCTCCTGAATACGGCATTGTTTGTCTCTTGTTCTCAAATCTCCTTGTTCCTGATAGGTCTCCCTGCTCCCTATATATTTATCCACTATTTTAGCCAACTGGCCGTTGTCATCAAGATGTTTCTCAAAAAGAGAAGTTTTTGAGGGTCACGCCCACTTGGCAAAAATAAATACAAATACTAGATTTACATAAAGGGAAAAGGGGGCAATTTCTCAGGAAATTAGAATCTTGAGGAACAAAGGATGAACAATGCCAGATTCAGGAGAACAACAGGATTTACAACGGGTAAAAAATGGTAAATGTCGGATCATCTCGTTCAATTGTTTTTACTTAACATTTACAAAAAAAATAACATTAAGAAGGAATATAAATTGGGGAGGGGAAAAAGGAGTAATGGGGTAACAATGGGAAGTTACAGGAGAGAAAGTAAAGGCAAGGCTAGTCATTATTATTAGTAATAAACAACTATTATAACTTTGACCATAATATGTGTAAACAATTAGTTTGGTATATATCCGGTATTGTTTGTTTATACAACTATTTTAGTTTTTAAGTTTTGGGTTTAGCCTGAGTAAAAAAAAACTCTTCCACTATGGCATTCATCTAACTAAATATCAGCTACAACATTTTTTCACTAATCGCAAAGTTGAACTTTAATATTGTGCGTTGATGCCTTTCCATTACTTCTAATATTGATGGAGGAATTATTTGCTTCCATTTTGTTGCGATTAAATGTTTAATCACCAAAAAGATATGACAAGAGATATGTTGAAATTTGGGTGGGATTTCTTCTAGACCTTGTGATAATAATATTAATTGTGGTGTAAGTGGAATATTGGGTTTAGAAATTCATAGGAGTAAGTTCAAAGTTTCTTTCCATAATTCCTTTATGGACAACTCCAAAATATGTGTAAAATGTCTCCCGGTTTAGCACAACCTCTCCAGCATAGAGGAGGTTGGGAAGGAAATGCTCTGCGGGGTCTCATTGGAGTAAAGGAGCACCGCAGCATAATGTTATAGTGCGTCTCTTGGAAACACGTAGTGGCACAATATGTCAGGTTTAATGCTTTACTGTACATGTAGATAATCCTTCTGTATCATTTTCTATCAAATAATTTAATTTTATTTCATCTTTATAGACTTTGTCCTGAAGGAGGTAATATCTACAGCTCCATAAATTAGAACTTTTTAAAGCTGGACCTGAGGAAAAATGAAAGGTAAGATAAGATGGGAATAGTCAACTTTAACTTTTTTAATTTTTGGTAATGAGAATATATAATTTGAGAATATAATTTGAGTGGGTTTTCAGATCCTATTATTTCAGAGTTAGAATTTTTAGTTTCTTTCCAGGCCAGGTATCTCTTCTTAGAACTATTCAATCCTTTTACAAGAGGAGATAAAATATTAAGTACCAATTTTATTTTTTTAAGGGGATGAGTGATAATACCAGATGGGAAATATATTAGTTATACAACCATATAAATCATCGTATAAAACTGTACACTTGTTAAACTACGTTTTGCTTCTTTTGTTGGAGACAGTGGCTCCAGCTTTGCGGCACGAATCATCACGTTGTACATTCAATGTCCGTTCCGGCTATGACAACTTGCTGGAGGTCCTAGATTCATTGGGGATCTGCAGGGGTTTGTCTGACATCTTTAAGTTCCTGGATGTCTTTTAATGTTTTAGAAATACTTGATCTTTTACTAAAGCTAAAATAGTGGGGAGAAGATCCTTTACAGTAAAAATAGTTCTATTTAGATCTAGCTTTATTAACGCTACATAATCAATAATTTATTTTTTAATTTAAATTTATAGATTTAAAAAATTGCACTCATGTACTTCTTAGATATCCATGAAATGCTTAGTGCCGGCCAATATGAAACATTCTGGGTTTAGGAATCCAGTGGGTGGTCTCAGATCTCACATAGTGATTGTCAGCCCCCTCTATATGAATGGGGGGTACAGTCCTAAACTAAGAATAAGCCAATATCACTTATCTTAAATCTTTTCTCACAAGGCTAGAAATCAGTAACCAGGAGTACATTGCCTGCCGCTTATATATGATATCCAGTTGTTTCATCTTCAGTCATATTTATTATTTCTACAGATCACTATTCCGGAGAGAGGCCTGATTGTGATCCGTCAATGAACAAAGAATCCAGCCGGATGTGACGACTCTTCCACAAGGCGAAAACAAGTCAGAAAAAAGAGACAGATTCCGGGCTCGGTCTCTGTTCTCGCATACGACATTTACTGGACTTTCCGCAGTCAGATGAACTCACGGAATAAAGTGAGGTTCCTGCTGCATCAAGAGGCAGATTCCGGGCTCGGTCTCTGTTCTCACTTCTGGATACGACATTTACTGGACTTTCCGCAGTCAGATGAACTCACGGAATAAAGTGAGCTTCCTGCTGCATAAGGAGACAGATTCCGGGCTCGGTCTCTGTTCTCGTCCTATCATGATTAGTGCCACATTGAAGACTATTGGGCAACACGGTGGCTCAGTGGTTAGCACTGTTGCTTTGCAGCGTTCGGGTCCAAACCCAACCAAAGAGAACAACTGCATGGAGTTTGTATGCTCTCCCCGTGTTCGCGTGGGTTTCCTCCGGGTTCTCCGGTTTCCTCCCACACTCCAAAGACATACTGATAGGAAATTGATAAATAAATAATTAAATATTATTTCAACTATTATTGAAAATTCTTATATTTGACTCCTTGAATGAAGCTAATAGTCAGTGTATGATAACATATCTGAGCCACTGTATGGGTCTTCACAGTGCTTAATAGAGGCAACTGGGGGTCAACCCAACAAATCATAGGAGCCTCAGGTCTGGTCAATGATTCCTCCCCAGGTCCACACATTGCATTCCATGTCCTGAGCTCACGTATGTGATCAGTCCTCCATTATGGTAAATGGAAAATATAGAAACAACCAATCAAAAGTCTAACACCTTACTGCCCTATGACATACTATTACATCATGGGCACATGGGATTAAACATGAACTGTGCTATTTTCATGGTAGTCGTGCTGTGCAGGCTTAGCAGCTGAGCCCGCACTTCAAGGAGAGTTGGCTGCAACTGCCGACTTTGGTGTTAGCACCTATCCCGACAGTTTAACCCTTTAGATGATGCGGTCAATAGCGACCACCGCATCAATATGGTGGACAGAAGGAAGGGGCCCCCTCTGTACCTTCATTATTACCCCCATGTTACAATCACGGTGTATCGATGGTTATCATGGCAAGCTGAGACCTAACAACAGCCTCTGGGTCTATCAGCAATGGAAGCTTGTTGAAAAAAAGAAGGATCGCTTCACTGTACCAAACTTTTAGGGTGCTCTGAAGAAATAGGTAGTATAGATATCAAAAAAGAACTTCGGCACTCCAATATGGATGCAAAAAATTGGTTTTTATTAGCAGAATTCCCCTTAAATGAAAAGCAGGCCAACGTTTCGACTCTGATTATTGCAGTAAGTTCGAGGGGATCCTCAACAAATGCTCAATGGACATTATTGTGTTGACAATTGATTTTCTCCAGAAGGAAATAACCAATCTACATACTAGGATTGCCTCTACTGAGCAACAATTGAGTAATACGATTTCATCTGAAGAATTTACAACACTGAAAAACAAAGTGGACAAAACCATTTCTGATTCTGAATATCGCAACGAACTCCAGATCCAGAAAAAATCTAAATTTCTATGTGACGCTGAAAACTACCTCAATAATCAAGTGTATAGATGGCGCTCTTCAGATCAAGGCAGAAGCAGCAGATCATACAGGCGAGGATACAACTCTTCTCCAGGCCGACACTCCTCTACAGACAGCAAACGAGGTACCTATCAACCAAATTATTTTTTGGATCAACGCAGAAACCGTCCACCAAGAATAAGACGAGGCGGGGGAGGCGATCGACAGACAGACAACGCTCGGATGACAACTCGTTCTCGGGTAGGACTAACATCGTGTATAACATCTTCTCACAATCCTTAGCACCGGCCGAATTAGACCTATTGCAAAAAGGTCTTTCATTTAGCCCTACACCTGCCTTTGATACATTCCAACTGGAGCAAGAACTACAACGCTTTTATAGAACCTTAAGATTGAAAGTCCATTTTTCCTCTGGTAGGGGGCTTACTACTGATCCTCCAGGTGCCTCTCAGAGCAGCCAGAATGATGGAATGTTCTCTTTACATGGCTTGAAACTGCGTATTCCTAGCCATTTCCAACCGCCTTGTACATATTATCATGTAGAGACATATATTGACTTGGTCCAGAAAGACATTAATGAAGTCCTACAAGCCATAAAGAGAGGCGATCTGCATAACAAAAATAACCTCAACCCTGAGGAAAGTATGGCCCTCTCCTCATTGAAAAAAAGGAAAGAACTTATTGTAAAACCAGCTGATAAGGGGGGAGCAATTGTTATTATGGACCGGTCTTATTATATATCAGAGATATACACTCAATTGAATGATACTGAAACGTATCTACCTATAACACGTAACCCCACCACAGAGGTAGCTAATTTAATTAAAAATTTAGTCTCACATCATTCTCAGAGAGGCACAATCGATTCCAAACTGTCAGAATTTTTGGTCAATCCAAACCCAATAATGCCGGTATTTTATACCTTACCCAAAATACACAAGAATCTATGGGCACCACCCGGGAGACCTATTGTAGCCTCTACAGATTCTATTTTGTTACCCTTGGCTATTACATTAGAAAAAATTTTAACACCCCATATTCAGAAGATTACCTCATACCTTAAGGACACTACCCATTTTTTGACATGCATAAGAGAATTAGGACCAATCCCTACTAACAGCATCCTAACAACAATGGATGTCAACAGTCTCTATACTAGTATCAATCACCAGTAGGGCATTTGTGCCACAATAAAATTTGTAAGAGCCCATACTACATTCTCAGCCGATCAGATTGACTTTTGCAGTGATTTATTAACTTTGATCCTCACCAAAAATTTTTCATGTTTGAAGATCGTTTTTTCTTTCAAAAGAGGGGTACGGCGATGGGCTCCAATGTGGCACCCCCCTATGCCAATATCTTCATGGGGAATTTTGAGATAGATCATGTATATACTCACCCTCTGTTTGAAAAGCATGTGCTATGCTGGAGACGTTTTATTGACGATATTTTCTTTATTTGGACTGGCACAAGACAAAACTTAAAAACTTTTTTTGATGACCTTAACAGCAAACTTACTAATCTGACATTTACCATACACCAAGACCCACATTCCATACGTTTTTTGGACACACGGATTACACTCGTTGACACAGGATATCTAGTCAGTGACTTATACACAAAACCAACAGATAAAAACAGTCTATTGTTGTATTCCAGTTCTCACCCGGGCCATATTAAAAGGTCATTACCAAAATCACAACATAATAGGGTGGATCGAATAGTGTCTACTGCAGATTCTAAAAAAATTAGACATGAGGAGATGAACGACAAATTTCGACAGAGGGGTTACCCATCACATATCTTGAACCAGGTCACCCAACCTACTTCACGACGGAATAATAACTCACGACTGACTTTCGTGAACACCTATCACCCCTTTGGGGGACAGATATTCAAGTGCATTAAAAATATTGGTCCCTGTTACGGCAATCTTATCCGGATATAGAGAAATTTACCGATGTCCCCCTACTATGTCATAAAAGATCCCGAAACATTCGCGACCATTTGGTTAGAGCCGACGTGGGATCTACAAATAAGGGACCAATCCAACGCACCTTGGCCACCCCCCGGAGGGGAACTTTCCCGTGTCTAGGATGTTTACAGTGTTCAAATATTACTAAGGGTGACACTGGAAGTGCATTGAGGTGAAGGGTGCATTGCTGGAAAAGGGAAAAAAAAAAAAACTCTTTAAATATCTTAGTTTGCGAGTGTGAACGAGCTGCGTGAGTCCGGAGCGTAAGTGCGAACGAAAGTAAGTGTGTGACTTGTTTTTCAGTGACTTTGTATTCAGGGAGTTTGGAAGGGAGGACTTTGGACTGAATTGCTGACTGTATTTCATTAATTCTTTACTTTACTTTTTACTTAACATTCTGTATATTGCAATCCCCATTAGGAAATGAGCTCCATTATTGACAATGCTATCCAGTGTACATCTTGCCACATGTATGTATTCCTTGAACAGCAGGTCGAGGTTGCTTACTGCTGCGCGAGATGTGTGCACGTTGTGCGTTTGGAAGCCCAGATACTGGATCTAAATGAGCAGCTGGCAACACTGAGATCCATTGACAACATGGAAAGGAGTCTGCTGCTCACTGAGCAGCAGCTTACTGGGGTAGATGTGGGGGAGGGTGGTAGTCGGGAGCTGCAGGACAGTGAGGTCGCTAGTTGGGTGACAGTTAGAAGGGGTGGTAGAGGGAAGAGTGCCAGGGAGGCTAGTCCTGATCTGGCACACCCCAATAAGTTTGCAAAGTTGGCAGATGAGGGGAGTGATGGTACAGGGGTAGCACTACTGCAGCAAGGCATCTCCGGCTTTCAGGGGACGAGTGTCAGCTCCAGTAAAGAGGGAAATAGGAGAGTAGGGCAGGCTAGGCAGGTGCTGGTAGTGGGGGACTCAATTATTAGAGGAAAAGATAGGGCAATCTGTCACAAAGACAGGGATCGTCGAACAGTGTGCTGCCTACCTGGCGCTCGAGTCCGGCACATCGCTGATCGGGTTGACAGATTACTGGGAGGGGCTGGTGAGGACCCAGCGGTCATGCTGCACATTGGCACAAATGACAAAGTTAGAGGTAGGTGGAAGGTCCTTAAAGATGATTTTAGGGAATTAGGCTGCAAGCTGAAAGCAAGGACCTCCAAGGTGGTATTCTCTGAAATACTACCGGTACCACGTGCCACGCCAGAGAGGCAACGGGAGATTTGGGAGATAAATAAGTGGCTCAAGAACTGGTGTAGGAAAGAGGGATTTGGGTTCCTGGAGAACTGGGCCGACTTCTCAGTTGGCTACAGACTCTACGCTAGGGACCGGCTGCACCTTAATGGGGAGGGTGCAGCTGTGCTGGGGGAGAAAATGGCTAGAAGGTTGGAGGAGTGTTTAAACTAGGGATTGGGGGGGAGGGTATTCATTTTATAGGTGGGGAAGATAGTGCAGATAGTGACCTGGGCACAAATAAAGAAATTGGGGGTGGGGTTAGAACAGTCAATAAAGTAAGATGGAATAGAGGTACAGAGAGATACATAAAATGCATGTACACTAATGCCAGAAGCCTCACCAACAAAATGGAGGAATTAGAATTAATTTTGTTGGAAAATAATTATGACATGGTAGGGATATCTGCGACATGGCTGGACGAGAGCCATGACTGGGCAGTTAATTTACAGGGCTATAGTCTGTTCAGAAATGACCGTACAAACAAGCGAGGGGGGGTGTGTGTTTATATGTAAAATCATCCTTAAAACCTGTCTTGCGGGAGGATATATGTGAATCTAATGAAAATGTAGAGTCCCTGTGGGTGGAGATAAGGGGAGGGGGAAAAAATAATAAATTACTGATAGGGGTTTGTTATAAGTCTCCAAAAATAATGGAAGTAGCGGAGAATATCCTCGTAAAGCAGATAGATGAAGCAGCGACTCAAGGAGAAGTCATTATTATGGGAGACTTCAACTACCCTGAAATACATTGGGGGACAGAAACATGTAGTTCAAGCAAAGGAAATAGGTTTTTGACTACTATGAGAGACAATTACCTTTCACAACTGGTTCAGGACCCAACAAGAAGGGGGGCACTGCTAGACCTAATATTAACCAATAGGCCAGACCGCATATCAAATATATTAGTTGGGGGTCACTTGGGTAATAGTGATCACAAAATAATACGTTTTCATGTAACCTTTAATAAGATGTGTAGTAGCGGGGTTACAAGGACACTAAACTTCAGGAAGGCAAATTTCCAACGGTTAAGAGATCATCTTAGTGCAATAAACTGGGACGATATCCTGAGACATAAAGCTACACAAAGCAAATGGGAGAAATTTATTAACATCCTGAATAGGACCTGTGCACAATATATACCCCTTGGGAATAAACATGCTAGAAATAGGAGGAAACCACTATGGCTAAATAGAGCTGTAAGGGGCGCAATAAGTGACAAAAAGAAAGCATTTAGAGAACTAAAGCAAGTAGGTAGTGATGAGGCATTAAATAAATATAGAAAATTAAATAAATTATGTAAAAAACAAATCAAGGCAGCAAAGATTTAGGCAGAGAGAATTATTGCCAGAGAAAGTAAAAATAACCCCAAAATATTCTTTAACTATATAAATAGTAAAAAACTAAAAAATGATAGTGTTGGCCCCCTTAAAAATAGTCTGGGTGAAATGGTGGATGAGGATGAGGAAAAAGCCAATATGCTAAATGATTTTTTTTCAACCGTATTTACACAAGAAAATCGCATGACAGAAAACATGATTAGTGATAACAAAAATTCTCCAGTAAATGTCACTTGCTTAACCCAGCAGGAAGTATGGCGGCATCTAAAAATCACTAAAGTTGACAAATCACCGGGCCCGGATGGGATACACCCGCGAGTACTGCAGGAATTAAGTAACGTCATAGATAGACCATTATTTTTAATCTTTAAAGATTCCATAATAACAGGGTCTGTACCACAGGACTGGCGTATAGCAAATGTGGTGCCAATATTCAAAAAGGGGACAAAAACTGAACTTGGAAATTATAGGCCGGTAAGCTTAACCTCTACTGTGGGTAAAATCCTGGAGGGTTTCCTAAGAGATGCTATAATAGAGTATCTGAAGAAGAATAACCTCATGACCCAATATCAACATGGGTTTACGAGGGACCGTTCCTGTCAAACTAATCTGATCAGTTTTTATGAGGAGGCAAGTTCCGGACTGGACCAAGGAAATGCAGTGGATGTTGTGTATATGGACTTTTCAAAAGCTTTTGATACGGTTCCACACAAAAGGTTGATACACAAAATGAGAACAATGGGGATAGGGGAAAATATATGTATGTGGGTTAAGAATTGGCTCAGTGATAGGAAACAAAGGGTGGCTATTAATGGAAAACACTCAAACCGGGTCTCAGTTAACAGTGGGGTACCACAGGGGTCAGTATTGGGCCCACTTCTTTTTAACATATTTATTAATGACACTAAACTCTGCAGGGTAATCAATACAGAGGAGGACAATTTTATATTACAGGAGGATCTATGTAAACTAGAAGCTTGGGCTGATAAATGGCAAATGAGCTTTAATGGGGATAAATGTAAGGTAATGCACTTGGGCAGAGGAAATAAAATGTATAATTATAAGCTTAATTGTAAAACACATGGCAAAACTGTTACTGAAAAAGACCTGGGTGTATTGGTGGACGACAAGCTCAGTGTAGTGGCCAGTGTCAGGCTGCTTCTGCAAAGGCAAATAAAATAATGGGATGCATTAAAAGAGGCATAGATGCTCATGAGGAGAACATAATTTTACCTCTATACAAGTCATTAGTGCGACCACACTTAGAATACTGTGTACAGTTCTGGTCTCCGGTGTATAAGAAAGACATAGCTGAACTAGAGCGGGGGCAGAGAAGAGCGACCAAGGTTATTAGAGGACTGGGGGTCTGCAATACCAAGACAGGTTATTACACTTGGGGTTATTTACTGTGGAAAAAAGAAGGCTTAGGGGTGATCTTATTACTATGTACAAGTATATGAGGGGACAGTACAAAGAGCTTTCTACTGATCTTTTTACTCTGAGGCCTGAGACGGGGACAAGGGGGCATCTTCTACGTCTAGAGGAAAGAAGGTTTAATCATAATCACAGACGGGGATTCTTTACTGTAAGAGCAGTGAGACTATGGAACTCTCTGCCGCATGATGTTGTAATGAGTGATTCACTGTTAAAATTTAAGAAGGGCATGGATGCCTTTCTTGAAAAGTATAATATTACAGGTTATAAATACTAGATTCCTTGATAGGGCGTTGATCCAGGGAACTAGTCTGATTGTCGTATGGAGTCAGGAAGGATTTTTTTTCCCCAATGTGGAGCTTAGTGTTTACCACATGTTTTTTTTTTGCCTTCCTCTGGATCAACATGTTAGGCTATGGGTTGAACTAGATGGACTTAGTCTTCCTTCAACCTTAAAAACTATGTTACTTTTACACATCCTCATTTTGGCAAACGTTATTCTATTAAAGAATATTTCTCTTGTGATTCCACGTATGTGGTGTATCTAATTAAGTGTCCATGCGGTCTCGCATATGTTGGTGAGACCACCCAACATATCCGAGACCGTATTTCACAACACAAATCGACAATTCGTTGTGGACGCACGATGTTACCTATACCAGCACATTTTCTAGCTATGTCCCACAACATTTCACAACTAAGGTATCAAGTAATTGATCACATTCCGCCAAATAGACAGGGGAGCAACCGGATTCAAAACCTCAAAAAACGTGAGCTATACTGGATACATACGCTACAGATCCTCACTCCGAAAGGACTTAATAGGGAGAATGACGCACAAGATGAATAAAAAATTCCTATATCGCCCCCAAAAATCCCTCTACCTATATGACATAAAACTCACTCTGTCCAGTGTCTATTGGATAGGATAATAAACCAGGGTTTAGCGGATAATTCTATGCTACTGATTAAAGTTTTAAGTTGTGGGTCATTCACTGGGCTTTCAGTATGGATGACTAGATTGTTTGCCATTTTATAATAATTGAATATATTTCATGTTACTGATTATTTTTCTTTGTCTTGTAGGTTGCTAATTAAGGTTCCCAGGGACCTCCGTAACGAATCCCATGCATTTTTTTCTTTGACTCTTCAGGATCCCCCTCCTTATTTTGCAATTTAATATAATATAATCTATTTTTCAAGTATTCATCTCCTATAGCCCCTCCTAAGGTTGGCTCACCCTGCGTTATTCTGCTCTTGATTGAGTATAACCTCTTTCCACTGATTTACACCTTAAGTAAAGTCTATCCACTTACTTCCAGTGTAGCGTATATACTGCGCATGTCCGGAAGTGACTTGCGTTCCACTGTCTCCCTTTGCGTTCCAGCACGCGCACCGGAAGTCAGTATGGCCATACTGCGCATGACCGGATATACACCGGCGTTCTTTCACCGCTTCCACCAACGCACTAGTCCTATATAATATATATATAGTCCTATATATATAGTCCTTTATATAGTCCTTCCTTCTTTCCACCACACGGCGCTTTTTCGCGGTTCCTAGTCCATGCACTATTCCCTTCACGCCAGGTATGTAATCCTTCAGTGTTCCCTACGCCATTTTTGCTATTTGAACCGTTTGTTCTGTGTCTAATTGTTCCTACTTACCTGTAATAGAGTTTCTTTGCTGCTACTCCTCTTGTAACTAACTCTATGACGGACCATGACACCATATGGGATCAGTGACTCCATGAGCTTACATTGATATTCCCATTAGAAGCCTTATGATGAATATATTGCATGTTACCTACACTCTTTAATATAAATTGTACCCTTTTTCCTCATTGTAAATCATCTGACAACGTTTGTCCTTCAAGCATATATGTGAATATACAGTACAGACCAAAAGTTTGGACACACCTTCTCATTTAAAGATTTTTCTGTATTTTCATGACTTTGAAAATTGTACATTCACACTGAAGGCATCAAAACTATGAATTAACACATGTGGAATTATATACTTAACAAAAAGTGTAAAACAACTGAAAATATGTCTTATATTCTTGGTTCTTCAAAGTAGCCACCTTTTGCTTTGATGACTGCTTTGCACACTCTTGGCATTCTCTTGATGAGCTTCAAGAGGTAGTCACCGGAAATGGTCTTCCAACAATCTTGAAGGAGTTCCCAGAGATGCTTAGCACTTGTTGGCCCTTTTGCCTTCAATCTGCGGTCCAGCTCACCCCAAACCATCTCGATTGGGTTCAGGTCTTGTTACTGTGGAGGCCAGGTCATCTGGCGTAGCACCCCATCTCTCTCCTTATTGGTCAAAAAGCCCTCACAAAGCCTGGAGGTGTGTTTGGGGTCATTGTCCTGTTGAAAAATAAATGATGGTCCAACTAAACACAAACCGGATGGAATAGCATGGCGCTGCAAGATGCTGTGGTAGCCATGCTGGTTCAGTATGCCTTCAATTTTGAATAAATCCCCAACAGTGTCACCAGCAAAGCACCCCCACACCATCACACCTCCTCCTCCATGCTTCACGGTGGGAACCATGCATGCAGAGTCCATCCGTTCACCTCTTCTGCGTCGCACAAAGACGTGTGTTCTTTAGCCCATACAAGAGTCTTCTGCTTGTTGCCTGTCCTTAGCAGTGGTTTCCTAGCAGCTATTTTACCATGAAGGCCTGCTGCTCAAAGTCTCCTCTTAACAGTTGTTGAAGAGATGTGTCCGCTGCTAGAACTCTGTGTGGCAGTGGCCTGGTCTCTAATCTGAGCTGCTGTTAACCTGCGATTTCTGAGGCTGGTGACTCGGATAAGCTTATCCTCAGAAGCAGAGGTGACTCTTGGTCTTCCTTTCCTGGGGCAGTCCTCATGTGAGCCAGTTTCTTTGTAGCGCTTGATGGTTTTTGCAACTGCACTTGGGGACACTTTCAAAGTTTGCCCAATTTTTCGGACTGACTGACCTTCATTTCTTAAAGTAATGATGGCCACTCGTTTTTCTTTACTTAGCTGCTTTTTTCTTGCCATAATACAAATTCTAACAGTCTATTCAATAGGACTATCAGCTGTGTATCCACCTGACTTATGCACAACACAACTGATGGTCCCAACCCCATTTATAAGGCAAGAAATCCCATGTATTAAACCTGACAGGGCACACCTGTGAAGTGAAAACCATTTCCGGTGACTACCTCTTGAAGCTCATCAAGAGAATGCCAAGAGTGTGCAAAGCAGTCATCAAAGCAAAAGGTGGCTACTTTGAAGAACCTAGAATATAAGACATATTTTCAGTTGTTTCACACTTTTTTGTTAAGTATATAATTCCACATGTGTTAATTCATAGTTTTGATGCCTTCAGTGTGAATGTACAATTTTCATAGTCATGAAAATACAGAAAAATCTTTAAATGAGAAGGTGCACACTTAGCTCCAGTACCGGCTGTGTCTCTTGTCTGATTGTTTAGGGCGGCGGCGCGGCTACTGCCTGATTCTTATAGTTACTGTGTGCGCACTCCTAATGCCTCCCCAGCCTATTGCTGTGAGTCACTGGATACTTAAACCTCCTCCACCCAGTAGGGGGTGCCTGAGCAACACTTTGATTCAGTGTGTTCTGTGCAACTGAGTTGCCAGGTCCTGTCCTGTATCTTGTCTGTTTCCGCCCCTGGGGGCTGTATACCCAGGCCTGTTACCTGTATCTGTGACTTCTAGTCTGTCTCCGCCACCATGAGGGCTGAGTTCCCAGGCTCGTTATTGTATCTTATTACTGGTTCAGCTCCTGTCTGAACTGTGTCCTAGCCCGTTACCTGTTTCTCTCTATGTCCGAACCTTCCCTTTTCCTGCAGTGTCTGAACCTGCACCTAACTCCAACTTGTTGTCTCTGAACTTCTGTTTGTGAGTTTTGTGTACACTCGCTACTTCATTGTAAGTACCATGTGTGTATCTAGTTCTGCTTGTTCATCGCACCTGCGGTTTCGCTCTGCTCTGCTTGTTCACCGCACCTGCGGTTTTGCTCTGCTCTGCTTGTCCACCACACCTGCGGTTTCGCTCCGCTCTGCTTGTCCACTGCACCGGCGGTTTCGCTCTGCTCCGCCCTGCATGTTCACCGCACCGGCGGTTTCGCTCTGCTCTGCTTGTCCACCGCACCTGCGGTTTCGCTCTGCTCTGCTTGTTCACCGCACCTGCGGTTTTGCTCTGCTCTGCTTGTCCACCACACCTGCGGTTTCGCTCCGCTCTGCTTGTCCACTGCACCGGCGGTTTCGCTCTGCTCCGCCCTGCATGTTCACCGCACCGGCGGTTTCGCTCTGCTCAGCTTGTTCATCGCACCTGCGGTTTCGCTCTGCTCAGCTTGTTCACCGCACCTGCGGGTTTTGCTCTGCTCTGTTGGTTTACCGCACCTGCGGGTTTTGCTCTGCTCTGCTTCTCTACCACACCTGCGGGTTTTGCTCTACTCTGCTTGTTTACCACACCCGCAGGCTTTGCTCTGCTCTGCTTGTCTATCGCACGTGCGGGTTTTGCTCTGCTCTGCTTGTTTACCGCACCTGCGGGCTTTGCTCTGCTCTGCTTGTCTACCGCACCTGCGGGTTTTGCTCTGCTCTACTTGTCTACCGCATCTGCGGGTTTTGCTCTGCTCTACTTGTCTACCGCATCTGCGGGTTTTGCTCTGCCCTGCTTGTCTATCGCATCTGCGGGTTTTGCTCTGCTCTGCTTGTCTACCGCACCTGCGGGTTTTGCTCTGCTCCACTTGTCTACCGCACCTGTGGGTTTTACTCTGCTCTGCTTTTCTACCGCACCTGCGGGTTTTGCTCTGCTCTGCTTGTCTACCGCACCTACGGGTTTTTCCCTGCTCTGCTTGTCTACCGCACCTGCGGGTTTTGCTCTGCCCTGCTTGTCAACCGCACCTGCGGGTTTTGCTCTGCTCTACTTGTCTACCGCATCTGCGGGTTTTGCTCTGCTCTGCTTGTCTACTGCATCTGCGGGTTTTGCTCTGCTCTGCTTGTCTACTGCACCTGGGGCTCCTTTCCTGTGTCCTAGTCTGTCATGGTC
Organism: Phyllobates terribilis; assembly: GCF_046119375.1. Lineage (NCBI taxonomy): Eukaryota > Metazoa > Chordata > Amphibia > Anura > Dendrobatidae > Phyllobates > Phyllobates terribilis. Next base: position 96,290 of record NW_027364671.1, on the reverse strand, counting down.
CCTATCCTGCCTGTGTTCTTACCTGCCAGTACCCGCCTGTCTGCATGCCAGCCGTGCCTGCCAGTGCCCACCTGTCTGCAGGCCAGCCGTGCCGACCAGTGCCCATCTGTCTGCATACCAGCCGTGCCTGCCAATACCCACCTATCTGCATACCAGCCGTGCCTGCCAGTACCTACCTGTCTGTATGCCAGCCTAACCTGTCTGTTCCTGCATTCCCCAGTGTGGGTCAACAGCTGTGACCGGGGTCTGACCTGGAGTAGCACCTGGTCCCTCTGCTCAGTTCCTCCCTGGTTCACGGAGTCGACTGAGCCGTCGTGTGACCTTGGTCGGACCGAGTTGATACTTAGTTACGCCCCTCCAGACACTCCTCAGTTCATGGTCCAGTGGGATCACTAATCATGCTCACGCCAGTCAGTCCGGGCGTGTGCGTAACAGTTTGCTCAGGCCATGGTCCCCGTTGAACCCCACGATCCTTCGCTCTCGGAGACATTTGAATTCTTGTCTGGCGAATACGTGCACCAAGGAAAAAATTTTTTCTCAAGCTGAGGTCCAGGCGATTTACGCACCAGCCCAAATGGAGCAATCAGCACTCGTTCCTGCGGATCCACCACGGTACTATGGGGATCCAAAACAAAGCCGTTCGTTTGTGGAGCAATGTATGCTGCATTTCAAATTCTATGCTCACTATTTTCCCACTGATCGGGTTAAAGTAGCATTCATGATGTCCTACTTAGCGGGTGATGCCTTGAAGTGGATCACCCCCCCCCTATGGGAAGCATGGGATCCTATTGCCTCCGACCTGCAGGCCTTCCTGGTGGCCTTTCTAATGCTCTTCGATGACCATAACCCTGAAGCTTCTGCTAAAGCTTCCCTTCCCAATATCCTGGAGCAGTCCCCATTGGTGATGCGTGTAGGTAGCCCACCAGTTTCCCAGCCAGAAGAGGCTTCTGCCCACACAGAATCCACACAGGATGACAATGCTCCATAGAATACATCTCTTCCCAACCTCAAGGGGGGGGTACTGTAACATCCCTGGCGGCATGCTGGCATGCCTTACCACATCTCACCTTGCAAGACCGCCATCTTACCTATCAATCCAGGCTGCCCACTTTGCTCCAGTACTGACTGTGTCTCTTGTCTGATTGCTTAGGGCGGCGGCCCGGCTACTGCCTGATTCTTATAGTTACTGTGTGCGCACTCCTAATGCCTCCCCAGCCTATTGCTGTGAGTCACTGGATACTTAAACCTCCTCCAGACAGTAGGGGGTGCCTGAGCAACACTTTGATTCAGTGTGTTCTGTGCAACTGAGTTGCCAGGTCCTGTCCTGTATCTTGTCTGTTTCCGCCCCTGGGGGCTGTATACCCAGGCCTGTTACCTGTATCTGTGACTTCTAGTCTGTCTCCGCCACCATGAGGGCTGAGTTCCCAGGCTCGTTAATATATCTTATTACTGGTTCAGCTCCTGTCTGAACTGTGTCATAGCCCGTTACCTGTTTCTCTCTATGTCCGAACCTTCCCTTTTCCTGCAGTGTCTGAACCTGCACCTAACTCCAACTCGTTGTCTCTGAACTTCTGTTTGTGAGTTTTGTGTACACTCGCTACTTCATTGTAAGTACCTTGTGTGTATCTAGTTCTGCTTGTTCACCGCACCTGCGGTTTTGCTCTGCCCTGCTTGTTCACCGCACCTGCAGTTTCGCTCTGATCTGCTTGTCCACCGCACCTGTGGTTTTGCTCTGCTCTGCTTGTCTACCGCATCTGCAGGTTTTGCTCTGCTTTGCTTGTCTACCGCATCTGCAGGTTTTGCTCTGCTCTGCTTGTCTACCGCACCTGTGGCTCCGTTCCTGTGTCCCAGTCTGTATTGGTCCCTATCCTGCCTGCGTTCCTACCTGCCAGTACCCGCCTGTCTGCATGCCAGCCGTGCCTGCCAGTGCCCACCTGTCTGCATGCCAGCCGTGCCTGCCAGTGCCCACCTGTCTGCATACCAGCCGTGCCTGCCAATACCCACCTGTCTGCATACCAGCCGTGCCTGCCAGTACCCACCTGTCTGTATGCCAGCCTAACCTGCCTGTTCCTGCATTCCCCGGTGTGGGTCAACAGCTGTGACCAGGGTCTGACCTGGAGTAGCACCTGGTCCCTCTGCTCGGTTCCTCCCTGGTTCACGGAGTCGACTGAGCCGCCATGTGACCTTGGTCGGTCCGAGTTGATACTTAGTTACACCCCTCCAGGCACTCCTCGTTTCATGGTCCAATGGGATCACTAATCATGCTCACGCCAGTCAGTCCGGGCGTGTGCATAACACAGCAAAGCACCCCCACACCATCACACCTCCTCCTCCATGCTTCACGGTGGGAACCAGGCATGTAGAGTCCATCCGTTCAACTTTTCTGCGTCGCACAAAGACACGGTGGTTGGAACCAAAGATCTCAAATTTGGACTCATCAGACCAAAGCACAGATTTCCACTGGTCTAATGTCCATTCCTTGTGTTCTTTAGCCCAAACAAGTCTCTTCTGCTTGTTGCCTGTCCTTAGCAGTGGTTTCCTAGCAGCTATTTTACCATGAAGGCCTGCTGCACAAAGTCTCCTCTTAACAGTTGTTGTAGAGATGTGTCTGCTGCTAGAACTCTGTGTGGCATTGACCTGGTCTCTAATCTGAGCTGCTGATAACCTGCGATTTCCGAGGCTGGTGACTCGGATAAACTTATCCTCAGAAGTGTAGTATCGGCGTCTATGCCCCCTGAGAGGCAGAGACGCCGTCCCTCTTACCGCCGCGCTCCCGGCCCGGCGTCTTCCGGCTCTCCTGCTGCTGCTGCCGGCGCGCTCAGCTTCCCGGGCACTGTGCTTAGGCCGGACTCTTTAGGATGGCGCGCGCGGCCCCTTTAAGAGTGGGGGAGCGCGCGCGCGCCGTCCTAAGTAGTCCCCGGCCGATAGCCGGAGGACCTCTCATATAAATGGCACCTCCAAAATGGAGGTGCCCGTGCAAGGTTGTTGTTATGATCTGCAACAAGAACTAAGGAAAGATAGGGGAAAGCTGTCCCTACAGTAAGACTAAGCTGAATCCCTACGATGTAGCGGGCTGCCTGTTCCTAGTGAACAGACCCGCCTTCGTCCTCGGCTAGTCTGAACGAAGACCTATAGAATTAAGGGAGGGGTCCCTAAAAGAACTAAGGACTGGGACAAAAATGGGACACCCCCTAAACAGAAATTGTTGTAGAACACAAAAGACAAACTGACAAAAAGTATGAGAGGTCCAAGAGGACCAAGCAAACTGACAGAGATAGGCACCGAAGCACCAGGCTAGCAAAACAGTCAAACAACACTGAAGTCCAGCAAAGCCAGAAGGGTGGAGCTGGAATATATAGGCAGATGGTTCTAACAGTACCCCCTCTTTTATGAGGATCCTCCGGATTCTCCAGGCCCAGGCCTATCCGGAAACCTACTGTGGAAAGCTTTAACAAGCCTAGGAGCAGAGACATCATGCGTTCTTACCCAGGAGTTGTCTTCGGGACCGAAACCCTTCCAGGAGACAAGATACTGTAATCTCCCTCTATGCCATCTAGAATTCAAGATACGAGAAATTTCATATTCGCCGTCTTCCACCACAGGAGGAACTGTGACAGTGACGACCATATCAGATACGTCAGCCTTTTTCAACAAGGAAACATGAAACACAGGATTAATCTTCCAGGAAGTAGGGACATCCAACCTAACAGCAGACTGGTTAACAACCTGAAGCACTTTAAATGGACCCACAAACTTAGGACCCAGTTTTTTAGAAGGAAACCTCAACCGCAGGTTCTTCGAGGACAACCGAACCATGTCACCCACAGTAAACAAAACCTCTTTACGTTTCCTGTCAAAATACTTCTTGGACTTTTTGTTAGCCTCTTGAAGGTTACAACGTACATTAGTCCAAACTTTCTCCAAATCACCGGAAAAATTCTCCTCCTACTGCACCGCCGACCCCAATTTGGAGAACGAACCAAAAGATGGATGTCTCCCAGTACAGCAAAAAAAAGGAGAACACCCAGCAGAGGAGGATGTATAATAGTTAAGAGCAAATTCTGCGAGAGGCAGAAACTCCGACCACACCTCTTGATTGTCCGCCACAAAACAATGCAAAAACTGCTCAACATCCTGGTTCTTTCTTTCAGTCTGTCCATTAGACTCAGGATGATAACCAGACGAAAATGACAAATGGACTCCCAACCTGTCACAAAAAGCACGCCAAAAGCGAGCCACAAACTGAGGTCCTCTATCAGAAACAATATCCGTGGGAACGCCATGGAGCTTGACAATCTCCTTAACAAACGCCTTAGCGAGTGTCTTGGCGCAGGGCAACTTAATGAATGGAACCAAATGACACATCTTACTAAAACGGTCCACGACCACCCAGATGACAGTAAAACCCTCGGACACAGGAAGATCAGTAATAAAATCCATAGTGAGATGCGTCCAAGGCGCACTAGGAACCTCCAGAGGGCAAAGCAACCCCGCAGCAGGAGTATGTGAAGCCTTTGACCTAGCGCACAAAGTACACTGACACACCCACTTGATGACTTCCTTCTGCCACCAGGCCAGCAAAAACTGCGACTGATCAATCTCTTAGTCTTCGAAATTCCTGGATGGCCTGCCAACAGAGACTCATGACACTCCACAAACAAATCTCTCCTAAAGGCTCTAGGCACGAACAACCTCCCATGGGGAGTGTTAGATGGAGCATCATCTTGAGCTTTCAGAATCCCATTCTCCAAAACGGAGTCCAAAGCCGCCACCACAACTCCTTTCTGTAAAATGCTCTCCTCCTCCTCGGCACCGACCGTAGGAGAGAAGCTGCGAGATAAAGCATCGGCTTTAACATTCTTAGTACCAGGGATATAGGTAACAGAAAAATGAAACCGAGAAAAAAAAAGTGCCCACCTAGCTTGACGGGCATTCAAGCGCTTGGCAGCCTCCAGATAGATCAAATTCTTATGATCTGTGAAAACCTGAATAGGAAATCTAGCGCCTTCCAAAAAATGACGCCAATGTTCAAACGCGAGTTTAATAGCCAACAACTCCCGATTTCCAACATCATAATTCAGTTCGGTTTCCGAAATTTTTTTCGAAAAGAAGTCACAAGGATGTCTCTCCTGAGACAAAACTGCTCCGACCCCCACCGATGAAGCATCGACCTCGACCAAAAAAGGCTTGGTCTCATCAGGCTGCATAAGGGGCAGAACTGAACCTCTCTTTGAGATACTCAAACACTTCAATGACCTCAGTAGTCCACTGGGCCGTATTCGCACCTTTCCTGGTGAGATCGGTTAGAGGTTTAACAATTACAGAAAAATTCTTAATGAATTTCCTGTAATAATTGGCAAAACCCAAAAATCTCTGTATAGATTTCAAACCAATAGGCCTAGGCCATTCCTGCACAGCCTGAAACTTCACAGAGTCCATCTCAAAGCCCTAAATGGAGACAATGTAGCCCAAAAAACTAATTTTCTGCACAGCGAACTCACATTTCTCCAGCTTAGCAAAGAGTGAATTATCACCCAATAACTGCAAAACTTCACGTACACTCTGCCAATGGGACTCCAGATCTGGTGAATAAATCAAAATGTCATCCAAATACATAACCACATTCTTACCAGTCAGAGGTCTCAGGATGTCATTAATAAGGTTCTGAAAAAATGCAGGTGCATTGGTAAGACCAAAAGGCATCACCAAATTCTCAAAATGACCTACCGGAGTGTTAAAAGCAGTTTTCCATTCATCACCCTCCTTCACATGTAACAAATTGTATGCCCCCCAGAGATCAATTTTGGAGAACCACTTGGCTCCCACTAACTGGTTAAACAAGTCAGGAATTAACGGTAACGGGTAGGAATTGCTTACGGTAATCTTATTAATTTCACGAAAATCCAGACATGGACGTAAACCGCCGTCCTTTTTTTTAACAAAGAAGAATCCAACTGCCACAGGTGACTTAGAAGGTCTAATGTGACCAGCAGCCAGGCTAGTCTATATGTACTCCTCCAAGGCCTTTCTTTCAGGGATAGTCAGATTAAACAAGCGACTCTTGGGAAGAGTAGCTCCTGGAACAAACTCAATGGCGCAATCATAATCCCTATGAGGAGGTAAAACTTGTGACTCCTCCTCCAAAAAAACCCTCCAAAAATCTTGAATAGGTACAGGTAATTCCACTTTTTCCACAGCCGCAATGCGACTATTACAACATTTATCATAGCACTTCGGACTCCAAGACTTAATCACATTAGTAGACCAGTCCAATAAAGGATTGTGCAGTTTTAACCAAGGCAATCCTAGAACAACTGGAGAGGGTAAATTATCCAAAACAACCAAATCCAAAATTTCTTGGTGAACTCCATTGATAGTGAGAGGAAATGCAGCAGTCTTGTGAGTAATACATTTCAAAGGAGTGTTATCAATTGCAACCACAGAAATAGGTGATGACAAAGGTTTGGATTTCAATTTAATGTTTTCCAAAAACCCTTTATCAATCACATTAAGTGTTGAACCACAATCCACAAATACCTAAAATTCTATAAAATCTCCCTGCAGAGTAGTACTCCCAGAAAGAAATACTCCTGCAGTGCGTAAACGAGCTATACAGGCGTAACTGACCTTTTTTTTTCTTTACTTAAACTACGCTCACAATACTTAATCAAATGGTCACCTTTACCACAATAAAGACACAATCCCTCGGCGAATCTCCGGTCTTTTTCCTGAGAGCGGAGTGACATCGCCCCCACCTCCACTGGTTCTCCGCTGTCAGAGCAGATTTTCTGGGAACTAGGACCTGACGTTACAGGAGTTTTTACATCATTCACCCTAGACCTCAGTCTCCTGTCCACACGAACAGCTAACTGCATAGCTTCCTGCAGAGTCTCAGGTGCAGGGAATGCAATTAGCAAATCCTTAACCCTTTCACTCAGACCAGCAAGAAATAAACATCTCAGCGCAGAATCATTCCATTTAACTTCTGAGGCCCATCACCTGAAGTGTGTGCAATAATTTTCAACATCATCTGACCCCTGATTCAAACGCCTAGGTTCTGATTCAGCAGATGAGATTCAATCAGGATCGTCATATAATAGCCCCATAGCAGAAAAAAATTCTTCAACAGAACTTAAACACGGATCATTAGGCTGGAGAGAAAAGGCCCACCCCTGTGGTTCGTTGCGCAAAAGTGACATAATAAAACCAATGCGCTGTGATTCATTCCCAGAGGATCTTGGTCTCAAACAAAAATATAACAAACAAGCATTTTTAAAGAAAAAAAAATCTTGCTGTTTACCATAAAAAAACATCAGGCAGTCCTACCTTGGGTTCGACAAAATGCGCTCCAGGACAGCTACTCACATGTTGCTGAAGCTCAACCACCTCCAGAGACAATCCCTGCAGGCGTTGAGCCAAGTCCTGGATGGAAACCATACTGATCCCCGAATTTCTTTCCTTTTAGTCTTTTTTGGGCTGGACTTACTGTTATGATCTGAAACAAGAACTAAGGAAAGATAGGGGAAAGCTATCCCTACAGTAAGACTAAGCTGAATCCCTACGATGTAGCAGGCTGCCTGTTCCTAGTGAACAGACCCGCCTTCGTCCTCGGCTAGTCTGAACGAAGACCTATAGAATTAAGGGAGGGGTCCCTAAAAGAACTAAGGACTGGGACAAAAATGGGACACCTCCTAAAAAGAAATTGTTGTAGAACACAAAAGACAAACTGACAAAAAGTACTAGAGGTCCAAGAGGACCAAGCAAACTGACAGAGATAGGCACCAAAGCACCAGGCTAGCAAAACAGTCAAACAACACTGAAGTCCAGCAAAGCCAGAAGGGCGGAGCTGGAATATATAGGCAGATGGTCACGTGACCGCAAAACACAAGATAGAAAAAACTAACAGGAGTGTTCTAACAGTTGTAGCTTTGTGTCCTAAACTCTGCTTCAGCCCTCAGGTCCCTCTGCTAGTCTGACTACCAGTCCAGTCCGCCAGCCTGACTACCAGTCCAGTCCGCCAGCCTGACTACCAGTCCAGTCCACCAGTCTGACTACCAGTCCTGTCCGCCAGCCTGACTACCAGTCCAGTCCGCGAGCCTGACTACCAGTCCTGTCTGCCAGCCTGACTACCTGTCTCCGCCAGCCAAGTGTACTCTCCAGCCCGACGGTCTGCCTACGATCCAAACCCGCCAGTCTGTCTATGGGCCTGGCTTGCCTGCCTATCCGGAGATCGTACCAGTTACCTGCCATGCCTATCAGCCAGCCTACCTGGAGGCTCCTACCAGTTACCTGCTGTGCCTATCAGTCAGCCTACCTTCTAGTTACCTGCCGTGCTTACCCGGAGGCTCCTGCCAGTTACCCTTAGGAGTCACCTGTTCTCATACAAGGACAGGCCCAGAGTAGCACCTGGTCCCTCTGCTCGGTCCTTCCCTGGTTCACGGAGTCGACTGAGCCGCCGTGTGACCTTGGTCAGTCCGAGTTGATACCTAGTTACCCCCCTCTGGTCCCACTTTGCTCCGCAGCACAGAGGTTCCACCACCCGGATCCGTAACAGTTTGCATGGGCCATGAAACCCGGTGGCCCCCAGGCTCCTTCGCTTGCTGACCTGTACCAGGAGGTTTCTCGTCAGAGATCCCAACAGGAAACCATCCTGACCTACCTGCGGTCTGTCAACTCTTGCCTGGACACGCTGTCTGTCCCACCTGTGCCCGCCTCGAGCCGAGCGACACCCGCTCCGGCGACGCCGCTGCCTACCAATACCACGGCATCCAGCCTAGGACCCCGGCTTTCTGCGCCTCCTCGTTTTGGGGGTGACCCCGTATTATGTCGGGGTTTTCTGAACCAGTGCACACTGCACTTTGAACTTCTGGCACATCAGTCTCCCTCCGACCGGGCCAAGGTGGCGTTCATCATGTCTCACCTCACCGGGGAAGCATTGGCATGGCTAAAACACTCTATGGGAGAGAGGGGATTCCCTGGTGTCCGATCTTCCGGCTTTCCTCACTGCCTTCTGGAGGGTCTTCGATGAGCCCGGACGAAGGATTTCTACTGCCTCCTCATTGCTTCGTCTCCGCCAAAGGAATTTCACCGTGGGCCAGTATGCCATACAGTTCCGTACCCTCGCTTCTGAGCTTGCCTGGGACAACAAGGCCCTGGTGTCCACCTTCCGGGAGGGTCTTTCCGGTCGGATTAAGGACGAGCTAGCCGGCCGGGACATTCCTACCACCCTGGATGACCTGGTGTCACTGGCTACCCAGATTGACATCCGTTTCCTAGAACGTGCTAAGGAGACTACCCGGGAGAGAAGATTTCCTCATCTTGCTCCGGTTTTCCAGAAACCTGCTTCCCAACCAGCAACTCCCCGGGCACGCTCGCCCGAACCTATGCAGATCGACCAGACCAAGATGGTCAAGTCTCGACAAGAAACACGCCGACCCGAAGGGAGCTGTTTCTACTGTGGTAGTAAGGAGCACCTGATCCGTTCCTGTCCGGTGAAGCCGGGAAACTCCAGTGTCTAGGACCGCTCGGAGAGGTCGTCCTAGGCAAGAGTAAATCCTCTCGGTTCTTGACTTTAACCGTCTCTATTTCCTGTGGAGAGAACCGCTTCTTTGAAACCACCCATCTGGATTCCAGAGCCGCTGGGAATCTCATTTCCCAGTCCCTTGTAGAGAAGTATCAGATTCCTACCAAACCTCTGGCTGAACTATTGGCAGTCGCTTCCGTGGATGGAAGACTCCTTCCGGTGACCATCTTGCTCGTCACTGAGCCCGTAACCCTTCAGGTGGGAATGCTGCACTCAGAGAGGATCTCCTTCCATGTGCTTTCCAGACTCTCTCACTCCCTTTTGCTAGGTCTACCCTGGCTACAGAGACATGAACCCGTTCTGAATTGACAATCCGGTGAGGTGCTCCGTTGGGGGCAGGATTGCCATGAGACCTGCCTGGTCCCGGTTCCCCCGGCTCGACCTCCGGCTACTCCGGCTAATTTACCTGGTCTACCGGCACCTTACTGGTCCTATGCAGATGTCTTCGACAAGAAGTAAGCAGAGACACTGCCAACTCATAGGCCATATGATTGCCCTATCGACCTGGCACCCGGTGCCACTCCACCCCGTGGGCGTATTTACCCGTTGTCGTTGGCCGAAACCCGGGCCTTTCGGAGTACATCGAAGAAAATCTGGCTAGGGGATTCATCCAGAAATCTACCTCCCCGGCTGGAGCCAGATTCTTCTTCGTAAAAAAGAAAGACGGTTCACTATGCCCCTGTATCGATTATAGAGTGTAGCGTCGGCGTCCCTGCCTCCTGCTAGGCAGGGACGCCGTTCCCCTCACCTCTCCGCTCCGTGCCCGGCGGCTTCCTCCCGCTCTGCTGGCAGCGCGCGCTGCTTCCCGGACTCTGTGCTTAGGGCACGCGCGCGCGCGCTCCCCCTCTCTTAAAGGGGCCACGCGCGCCGTCCTAAGGAGTCCCCGGCCAATGGCCGGAGGACCTCACCATATATAATGCACCTCCTCCAAAATGGAGGTGCCTGAGCAATGTTGTTGCAAAGCCTTTCAACTCTGCTTCAGCCCTCAGGTCCCGTTACCAGTTACCTGCCAGTTACCTGCCAGTCACCTGCCAGTCACCTGCCAGATTCCTGCCTGTTACTTATCTATCTGCGGTCCGACAGTCTGCCTACCAGCCCTGCCAGTCTGTCTATGGATCAGTCTGCCCGCTCACCTGGGAGCGCTCACCTGCTACCTGCCTGCTAGCCTACCTGGAGGCTCCGCCGTCACGTGCTGTGACCACCTGCCTGTCCAGAGACTCTTGCCCGCTCACCTGGGAGCGCTCACCTGCTACCTGTCTGTTAGCCTACCTGGAGGCTCCGCCGTCACGTGCTGTGACCACCTGCCTATCCAGAGACTCTTGCCCGCTCACCTGGGAGCGCTCACCTGCTACCTGCCTGCTAGCCTACCTGGAGGCTCTGCCGTCACGTGCTGTGACCTCCTGCCTGTCCAGAGACTCTTGCCCGCTCACCTGGGAGCGCTTCTCTGCTACCTGCCTGCTAGCCTACCTGGAGCCGTCACTTGCTGTGACCACCGGCCAGTCCAGAGACTCTTGCCCGCTCACCTGGGAGCGTCCACCTGCTACCTGCCTGCTAGCCTACCTGGAGGCTCTGCCGTCACTTGCCGTGACCACCCGCCTGTCAAGAGACTGTCCCCGTCACTTGCCGTGACCTCCTGCCCTTCTACCCAGAGACTGTCCCCGTCACTTGCCGTGACCTCCTGCCCTTCAACCCAGAGACTGTCCCCGTCACCTGCCGTGTCCTCCTGCCCTTCTACCCAGAGACTGTCCCCGTCACTAGCCGTGATTACCTGCCCGCCTTCCCTGGGAGCCACCCGCTTCCTTACAAGGACTGCCCCCTTGTATAGTTGTTCAGAGGTTCCACCTCCCAGACCCGTTACAGTTTGCTCGGGCCATGGAACCCGGTGGCACCCAAACTCCCTCGCTCTCGGACCTATGCCATGAACTGTCCCGTCAGAGGTCCCAACAGTAGTCCATCCTGAGCCACCTGCGGAATGTCAACTCTCGCCTGGACACTCTGACTGCTCCACCAGCAACCACCGCTAGTGTCATGACTCGCAACCCGGCAGCGCCGCTGCCCACCAATACCATGGCATCCTGCCCCGGTCCCCGGCTTTCTGCACCTCCTCGCTTCGGAGGCGACCCCGCTCAAGCTCGGGGCTTCATAAACCAGTGCACCCTGCACTTTGAACTCCTGGCCCACCAGTTTATCTCCGACCGAGCCAAAGTGGCATTCATCATGTCCCATCTCACTGGGGAGGCACTGGCATGGCTTAACCCTCTGTGGGAGAGAGGGGATCCCCTGGTGTCCGACCTGTCGTCTTTCCTCACTGCTTTCCGAAGGGTCTTCGATGAACCGGGACGAAAGACCTCATCTGCCTCCTCTTTGCTACGTCTCCACCAAGGGAGTCTCACCGTGGGCCAATATGCCATACGATTCCGCACCCTCGCTTCTGAGCTTGCCTGGGATAATGAGGCCCTGGTGTCCGTCTTCTGGGAGGGCCTTTCCGGTCAGATTAAAGATGAGCTCGCCGGTCGGGACATTCCTACCACCCTGGATGACCTGGTGTCTCTGGCTACCCGGATTGACATCCGGTTTCAAGAACGTACCAAAGAGACCACCCGTGAGAGAAGGTTTCCCCACCTAGCTCCTACTTTCCAGAAACCTGTCTCCTCTTCTGTCACTCCCCGGGCGCACTCACCCGAGTCCATGCAGATCGACCAGACCAAGTTGGTCAAATCTCGCCAAGAGTCACGCCGAGCCGAGGGCATTTGCTTCTATTGTGGCAGTAAGGAGCACCTGATTCGTTCCTGCCCGGAGAGGCCGGGAAACTCCAGTGTCTAGGACCGCTCGGAGAGGTCGCCCTAGACAAAAATAAGTCCTCTCCAACCCTGACTTTGTCTGTATCTATCTCCTGGGGAGAGAACCGTCACTTTGAACTCGCCCACCTGGACTCTGGATCCGCTGGAAACCTCATCTCTCAGTCCCTGGTTGAGAAATACCATATTCCCACCAAGTCTCTGGCTGAACCTTTGTCAGTCGCCTCCGTGGATGGAAGACTCCTTCCGGTGACCATCCTGCTCGTCACGGAACCCATAACCCTGCAGGTGGGAATGCTGCACTCTGAGGTAATCTCCTTCCATGTGTTGTCCAGACTCTCCCACTCCCTATTGCTAGGTCTACCTTGGCTCCAGACACATGAACCCGTGTTGAACTGGCATTCCGGTGAAGTACTCCGGTGGGGGCCGGCCTGCCATAAGACCTGCCTGGTTCCGGTTCGTCCGGTTCGTCCTCCACCTGTCCCAGCTAATTTACCCGGTCTTCCGGCTCCTTACTGGCCCTATGCTGACGTCTTCGGTAAGAAGGAAGCAGAGACATTGCCACCTCATAGGCCATATGATTGCCCAATCGACCTGGTACCCGGCGCCACTCCACCCCGTGGGCGTATTTATCCGTTGTCTGCGGCAGAAACCCGGGCCATGTCTGAGTACATAGAGGAGAATCTGGCCAGGGGATTTATCCGGAAGTCTACTTCCCCGGCTGGTGCCGGATTCTTCGTTGTCAAAAAAAAAGATGGCTCGCTTCACCCCTGTATTGACTATAGAGGACTCAATCAGATCACGGTTAAAAATAAATACCCCCTTCCGCTCATCTCTGAGTTATTTGATTGCCTTAAAGGCGCCAGGATCTTTTCCAAGCTGGATCTACGTGGAGCATATAACCTGGTCCGTATCCGTCAGGGAGACGAGTGGAAAACAGCATTTAATACCCGGGACGGACACTATGAGTACCGTGTGATGCCCTTCGGTCTCTGCAATGCTCCCGCCGTCTTCCAAGAACTGGTCAACGACATCTTCCGTGACCTTCTTTACTCCTGCGTGGTGGTATACCTGGACGACATCTTGGTCTTCTCTCCGGATCTTCCCACACACCGGAGGGATGTTCGTCAGGTCCTGCTTAGGCTCAGGCAGAACCACCTCTATGCTAAATACGAGAAGTGCCTTTTTGAGCAGACCTCTCTTCCTTTCCTGGGCTATGTTATCTCCCGGACAGGCTTGCGAATGGATCCCGAGAAGCTCTCTGCTGTCCTAAAGTGGCCCTGTCCGGAGGGCTTGAAGGCGATACAGCGATTCCTGGGCTTCGCTAATTACTATCGTCTCTTCATTCCTCACTTCTCGTCACGGACTGCGCCCATATCTGCGCTCACCCGTAAGGGAGCAAATCCCAAGGTATGGTCATCCGAAGCTGAGGAGGCCTTCCTTTCCCTGAAACAAGCCTTCTCCTCTGCCCCTGTGCTGCACCGTCCGGACTGCAACAAACAGTTCTACCTGGAGGTTGATGCCTCCTCCTCTGGAGCCGGAGAAGTGCTCACCCAAAAGTCTTCCTCCGGGAGAATGGTAACCTGCGGCCTTTTCTCTAAAATCTTCTCCTCCTCTGAGCGCAATTACTCCATAGGAGACCGAGAACTGCTAGCCGTTAAATTGGCGCTGGAGGAGTGGCGCTACCTGCTTGAAGGTGCTCTATACCCGGTGATCATCTACACGGATCACAAGAACCTGGCATATCTCCAAAATGCTCAGAGACTTAATCCACGTCAGGCCCGGTGGTCTTTGTTTTTTGCCCGCTTCGATTTCATCCTTCATTTCCGCCCGGCGGACAAAAATGTCAAAGCTGATGCCTTGTTCCGATCTTTCCTGTCCTCCGACCAAGAGGAGGAGCCTATGCACATTATCGACCCCTCCAAGGTGATGAATGTGGCCCCCTTGGATTTGACTCGTCTTCCACCCGGCAAGACGTTCGTGGCGCCTCCAGACCGTGAGAGGGTTCTTCGCTGGGGTCATTCTTCTAAACTAGCTGGTCATGCTGGCCAAAAAAAGACCTTCCTACTCATTTCCCGGCATTACTGGTGGTCTACCCTGCGTAAGGATGTGGTAGACTTCGTCTCTGCCTGTTCATCTTGTGGCTGCAACAAAGTTCCCAGACACTTACCAGCTGGTCATCTCCTGCCGCTTCCCATACCTGTTGCCCCGTGGCAACACATCGCTATGGACTTCATTACGATCTTCCTGTCTCTGCCGGGTGTACTGTCATTTGGGTGGTCGCGGACCGCTTCTCTAAAATGGCCCACTTCATTCCCCTGCCTGGTCTTCCGTCTGCACCTGAGCTGGCTAAGGACTTTATCTGCCATATCTTCCGTCTCCATGGCCTACCCCTCCACATCGTGTCGGATCGAGGGGGTTCAGTTTACCTCACGCTTCTGGAGAGCCACATGTAAACTGCTGGACGTCACCCTGGACTTCTCCTCCGCTTACCACCCTCAGTCCAATGGTCAAGTGGAGCGGATCAATCAGATCCTTACCAGCTATCTCCGGCACTTTGTTAATGCCCACCATTCTGATTGGGTGGACCTCCTTCCTTGGGCCGAGTTCTCTTATAATAACCACGAGAGCGAATCCTCTTCCAAGTCCCCGTTCTTTATTGTCTATGGCCAGCACCCCCGGATTCCGTTTCCCGTCTCCGCCTCTGTGGACAACCCTGCCGCGCAGTCTCTTGTCAGCGAGTTTTCTACCATTTGGGAGAGTACTAGGTCTGCACTTCTTCAGTCCTCCGAGCGGATGAAGCGATATGCTGATAAGAGACGTCTGGATCCGCCTCAATTCCGTCAGGGAGACAAGGTTTGGCTCTCTTCCAAACATGTACGGCTCAAGATACCCTCCTACAAGTTAGGTCCTCGCTTCATCGGTCCTTTCGAAATCCTCAGGCAAATTAATCCAGTGGCCTACAAATTAAAACTCCCGGCCACCTTATGGATTCCCAACTCCTTCCACGTATCTCTCCTCAAACCCGTTGTCTTTAACTCTTTTTCCAACAATCCAGGTACTCCTCCTGCTCCGGTTTCCGCTGAAGACGTCTTTGAGGTAGAGAATATTCTGGCCACTAAGAGGGTAAGAGGAAAGACCTTTTTTTTGGTAGATTGGAAGGGGTTTGGTCCTGAGGAGAGAACATGGGAGCCCTGGGAGAACATCCATGCCCCTCTCATCCTTGCTAAATTTCTCTCTGGACAAAAAAAGGGGGGGCCTAAAGGGGGGGGTACTGTAGCGTCGGCGTCCCTGCCTCCTGCTAGGCAGGGACGCCGTTCCCCTCACCTCTCCGCTCCGTGCCCGGCGGCTTCCTCCCGCTCTGCTGGCAGCGCACGCTGCTTCCCGGCCTCTGTGCTTAGGGCGCGCGCGCGCTCCCCCTCTCTTAAAGGGGCCGCGCGCGCCGTCCTAAGGAGTCCCCAGCCAATGGCCGGAGGACCTCACCATATATAAGGCACCTCCTCCAAAATGGAGGTGCCCGAGCAATGTTGTTGCAAAGCCTTTCAACTCTGCTTCAGCCCTCAGGTCCCGTTACCAGTTACCTGCCAGTCACCTGCCAGATTCCTGCCTGTTACTTATCTATCTGCGGTCCGACAGTCTGCCTACCAGCCCTGCCAGTCTGTCTATGGATCAGTCTGCCCGCTCACCTGGGAGCGCTCACCTGCTACCTGCCTGCTAGCCTACCTGGAGGCTCCGCCGTCATGTGCTGGGACCACCTGCCTGTCCAGAGACTCTTGCCCGCTCACCTGGGAGCGCTCACCTGCTACCTGCCTGTTAGCCTACCTGGAGGCTCCGCCGTCACGTGCTGTGACCACCTGCCTGTCCAGAGACTCTTGCCCGCTCACCTGGGAGCGCTCACCTGCTACCTGCCTGCTAGCCTACCTGGAGGCTCTGCTGCCATGTGCCGTGACCTCCCGCCTGTCCAGACACTCTTGCCCGCTCACCTGGGAGCGCTTCTCTGCTACCTGCCTGCTAGCCTACCTGGAGCCGTCACTTGCTGTGACCACCGGCCAGTCCAGAGACTCTTGCCCGCTCACCTGGGAGCGTCCACCTGCTACCTGCCTGCTAGCCTACCTGGAGGCTCTGCCGTCACTTGCCGTGACCACCCGCCTGTCAAGAGACTGTCTCCGTCACTTGCCGTGACCTCCTGCCCTTCTACCCAGAGACTGTCCCCGTCACTTGCCGTGACCTCCTGCCCTTCAACCCAGAGACTGTCCCCGTCACCTGCCATGTCCTCCTGCCCTTCTACCCAGAGACTGTCCCCGTCACTAGCCGTGATTACCTGCCCGCCTTCCCTGGGAGCCACCCGCTTCCTTACAATGACTGCCCCCTTGTATAGTTGCTCAGAGGTTCCACCTCCCTGACCCGTTACATAGAGGACCCAACCAGATTACTATCATAAACAAATATCCCCTGCCACTCATCTCTGAGCTGTTCAACCGCCTTAAAGGTGCGAAGATCTTTACCAAGCTCGATCTTCGTGGGGCATATAACTTGGTCCAGATCCGCCAAGAAGACGAGTGGAAGACGGCATTCAATACCCGGGACGGCCACTATGAATACCGTGTGATGCCCTTCGGCCTCTGTAATGCTCCTGCCGTCTTCCAAGAATTAGCTAATGACATCTTCCGTGACCTCTTATATTTTTGCGTGGTGGTGTACCTGGACGACATCTTGGTCTTCTCTCCGGATCTTCCCACACACCGGAGGAATGTTCGTCAGGTCCTGCTTAGGCTCAGGCAGAATCAACTATACGCAAAATTTGAAAAATGCCTCTTCGAGCAGACCTCTCTTCCGTTCCTGGGCTATATTATCTCTAAGACAGGTCTACGGATGGACCCCGAGAAGGTTTCTGCCTTCTTAAAGTGGCCCCGTCCGGAGGGGCTGAAGGCGATTCAGTGATTCCTGGGCTTCGCGAATTATTACCGTCTCTTCATCCCACATTTCTCTTCCCGGACTGCTCCCATCTCTGCGCTCACCCGTAAGGGAGCAAATCCTAAGGAATGGCCGTCCGAAGCGGAGGAGGCCTTCCTCTCCTTAAAACTAGCCTTTTCTTCTGCCCCAGTGCTGCACCGTCCGGATTGCAACAAATTTTCTGGAGGTTGATGCTTCCTCTTCCAGAGCGGTGCTCACCCAGAAATCTCCGTCCGGGAGAATGGTAACCTGCGGCTTCTTCTCCAAGCTCTTCTCATCCGAGCGCAACTACTCCATAGGAGACCGAGAACTGCTAGCCATCAAATTGGCGCTGGAGGAGTGACGTTACCTGCTTGAGGGGGTTCTGCACCCGGTGGTCATCTACACTGACCTCAAAAACCTGGCATATCTACAGAATGCCCAAAGACTCAATCCACGTCAGGCCCGGTGGCCTTTGTTCTTCGCCCGCTTCAACTTTACCCTACATTACCGCCCTGCGGACAAGAACGTTAAAGCCAACGCCTTGTACCGATCCTTCCTGTCTTCCGATCAAGAGGAGGAGCCTATGCATATCATCGATCCCTCCAAAAGTGATGAATGTGGCCCCCTTGGACCTGTCTCGTCTCCCACCCAGTAAGACATTTGTAGCGGTTCCAGATCGTAAGAAGGTTCTTCACTGGGGTCATTCATCTAAACTAGCCAGCCATGCTGGCCAGAAGAAGACCTTCTTGCTCATTACCCGGCATTACTGGTGGCCTACCCTGCGCAAGGATGTAGTAGACTTCGTGACGGCCTGTTCGTCCTGTGCCCGCAACAAGGTTCCCAGACATCTTCCAGCCGGCCGTCTCCTGCCTCTTCCCGTACCTGCTGCCCCATGGCAACACATTGCTATGGACTTTATTACCGATCTCCCTGTTTCTGCCGGTTGTACTGTCATTTGGGTGGTCGCTGACCGCTTTTCTAAAATGGCCCACTTCATCCCTCTGCCTGGTCTCCCGTCTGCATCTGTGCTGGCTAAGGACTTCATCCATCACATTTTCGTCTCCATGGCCCACCCCTCCACGTTGTGTCTGATCGCGGGGTCCAGTTTACTTTGCGTTTCTGGAGAGCTACGTGTAAGCTGCTGGATGTCACCCTGGATTTTTCCTCTGCTTACCATCCGCAGTCAAATGGCCAAGTGGAACGTATCAACCAGACCCTTACCAGCTTCCTCCGGCACTTCGTCAATGCTCACCATACCGATTGGGTAGAGCTCCTACCATGGGCCGAATTCTCCTATAACAACCATGAGAGCGAATCTTCTTCCAAGTCCCCGTTCTTTGTAGTCTACGGTCAACATCCCCGGATTCCGTTTCCCGTCTCCGCTTCAGTGGACAACCCTGCCCCGGAGTCTCTGGTCAGCGAATTTTCCACCATTTGGGAGGACACTAGGTCCGCACTTCTTTATTCCTCCGAGCGGATGAAGAAACATGCTGATAAGAGACGCCAGGACCCACCTCAATTCCATCTGGGAGACAAGGTTTGGCTCTCCTCCAAACATGTTCGTCTCAAAATACCCTCCTATAAGTTGGGTCCACGGTTCATCGGTCCTTTTGATGTCCTCAAGCAAATCAACCCAGTAGCCTACAAGTTAAAACTCCGGGCCACCTTACGGATTCCCAACTCCTTCCACGTATCTCTCCTCAAACCAGTTGTGCTTAATTCTTTTTCTGACAATCCAGGTACCCCCCCAGCTCCGGTCTCCGCTGAGGACGTCTATGAGGTAGAGAACATTCTGGCCACCAAGAGGGTAAGAGGAAAAACCTTTTTTCTGGTGGATTGGAAGGGGTTTGGCCCAGAGGAGAGAACTTGGGAACCCAGGGAGAACATCCACGCCTTTCTTCTCCTTAAAAAATTTCTTTCTGGCCTAAAAAAGAGGGGGCGTAAAGGGGGGGTACTGTAGTATCGGCGTCTCTGCTCCCTGACAGGCAGAGACGCCGTCCCTCTTACCGCCACGCTCCCGGCCCGGCGTCTTCCGGCTCTCCTGCTGCTGCTGCCGGCGCGCGCAGCTTCCCGGGCACTGTGCTTAGGGCGCGCTCTCCCCCCCTCTTAAAGGGGCCGCGCGCGCCGTCCTAAGGAGTCCTCAGCCAATGGCCGGAGAACCTCTCATATAGAAGGCACCCCCTCCAAAATGGAGGTGCCCGTGCAAGGTTGTAGCTTTGTGTCCTAAACTCTGCTTCAGCCCTCAGGTCCCGCTGCTAGTCTGACTACCAGTCCAGTCCGCCAGCCTGACTACCAGTCCAGTCCGCCAGCCTGACTACCAGCTCAGTCTGCCAGCCTGACTACCAGTCCAGTCCGCCAGTCTAACTACCAGCCCTGTCCGCCAGTCCTGTCCGCCAGCCTGACTACCAGCCCAGTCCGTCAGCCTGACTACCAGTCCTGTCCGCCAGCCTGACTACCTGTCTCCGCCAGCCCGACGGTCTGCCTACGATCCAAACCCGCCAGTGTGTCTATGGGCCTGGCTTGCCTGCCTACCCGGAGAACGTACCAGTTACCTGCCGTGCCTATCAGTCAGCCTACCTGGAGGCTCTTATCAGTTACCTGCCGTGCCTACCCGGAGGCTCCTGCCAGTTACCCGTGGGAGTCCCCTGCTCTCATACAAGGACAGGCCCAGAGTAGCACCTGGTCCTTCTGCTCGGTCCTTCCCTGGTTCACGGAGTCGATTGAGCCGCCGTGCTACCCTGGTCAGTCCGAGTTGATACCTAGTTACGCCCCTCTGGTCCCTCCTTGCTCCGCAGCACAGAGGTTCCACCACCCGGATCCGTAACAAGAAGCAGAGGTGACTCTTGGTCTTCCTTTCCTGGGGCGGTCCTCATGTGAGCCAGTTTCTTTGTAGCGCTTGATGGTTTTTGCAACTGCACTTGGGAACACTTTCAAAGTTTTCCCAATTTTTCGCACTGACTGACCTTCATTTCTTAAAGTAATGATGGCCACTCGTTTTTCTTTACTTAGCTGCTTTTTTCTTGCCATAATACAAATTCTAACAGTCTATTCAGTAGGACTATCAGCTGTGTATCCACCTGACTTCTGCACAACACAACTGATGGTCCCAACCCCATTTATAAGGCAAGAAATCCCACTTATTAAACCTGACAGGGCACACCTGTGAAGTGAAAACCATTTCCGGTGACTACCTCTTGAAGCTCATCAAGAGAATGCCAAGAGTGTGCAAAGCAGTCATCAAAGCAAAAGGTGGCTACTTTGAAGAACCTAGAATATAAGACATATTTTCAGTTGTTTCACACTTTTTTGTTAAGTATATAATTCCACATGTGTTAATTCATAGTTTTGATGCCTTCAGTGTGAATGTACAATTTTCATAGTTATGAAAATACAGAAAAATCTTTAAATGAGAAGGTGTGTCCAAACTTTTGGTCTGTACTGTATATATATGTGGAATGTTTGAGCTGAACGAATCTGTAACAGAGTGAAATTTGCTGAATATATGTGCAGCTGCTAAGTGAGATTTGTGTGACAGAGGCCTCATGTATGTTTGTTTCTTTATGTGAAGGTACAAAATTACATTTAAGTCTGAGAAAATGATGATACATAATTAAGTATTATCTATATAATATATATATTTCTATATTTCTTTAGTAATTATTACTTCTTGATTTAGCTAATAGTGGATAAGGGTAACCACACATTAAAATGGTTTATAAAGCAAATTTACATTTAGAATAATTTTTCACAATGATAATTTTATAGTATTCAAGGATATTATTATTTTTAATGGTTACATAAATAGGTACACACCTCTTCAGACAAATATATGCTATGACATTTATGCAAAATATTTATAGAAGAATAATTATTTTTAATTTGGTTCTGATATATAAATTATTTTCTAAAATAATATTTTTTGCCATTAAGGGGGAAAATGTGCTTTTGATCCTGATTACATAATCACTTTTGATCAATACTTATTTTTCACACATTTTAATGAAGAAGAAATATTAATAAGCTACAATGGTATGATTAAGAAGGGTATTACATGCAAAGTTACATAATTTAATCATTTTTGGTAATACAAGGTTATGACAAATATGAAATCATCCAGATAATGGAAATATAAGGGTATTTTTATGGAGAATACAATTACTCTGCATTTGTCATTAACATATAAAGGCCTTATTTTTATTATTATTATTATTATTATTATTTTTAGTCTTAATTTAATTTTTCTTTTTTCAATTTTATTCTTACTTTCTTCTTATTTTTTCATTTTTCATTTTTAATTCTAATTTTTTTATTTTATTATTTCAGTTCAATATCTCAATTGAGAAAACACATTCATATTTAATAAAGTAATGTCTAGTACAAGAATATTGCTTCATTAAATATAATGATATGGTTCCAATATAAGAAAAAAAATATTTCAATTTTTTGAGTAAACACAAGTCATTCTTGCATTCATTCATTCATATATTTATTCATTTTGGTTCATGAGTATACTTTCTTTGGTATTATTGGTAAACACTAGTGATTAGCGAGCTTGCTCGCCACTGCTCGGTACTCACCCGAGCATCTCAGTACTCGAGATGCTCGGAGCTCGCCGAGTACTTTCGAGATGCTCTGGCGGGAGCTAGGGTCCCCGTCCTGCATGTTTGGCGCTATTTAGAGCACCAATCATGCAGGGATTGTCTGCCACTCACTGTAATGCCACAGCCATGGTGGTTGTGGCATTACAGTGATTGCCCAAATCGATGGGAACAGTGCTCACAGAGAAACATGAAAAGCCGGCAATTCAGCAGCGGCATACACCGGTACCGACAATTTAGAACAGAAAGAATAGAGCATCACACATAGATTAGATAGATAGAAACATGTCAGTCACATATATAATAAGTACAGTGACAGTGTTGGTTACTGTACTTGTTATTTAGTGTTAAAATAAAGGATTTATTAAAAAAAAAAATAATAGTGTTTTCATGCACCCGTCTCTTTAAAAAAGCCGGCCGGCAATTCTTCAGCGGCATACATCGGTACCCGACAATTTAGAACAGAAATAGAGCATCACACATAGATTAGATAGATAGAAACATGTCAGTCACATATATAATAAGTACAGTGACAGTGTTGGTTACTGTACTTGTCATTTAGTGTTAAAATAAAGGATTTATTAAAAAAAAAATTGGCATAGGGTTCCCTGTAATTTTAGTCTCTAGCGGAGGTTAAGCAGACGGCTGGGGCAGATGTCTGAAACCTGGGAAGGGGGTAATACCCACGGAGCTTCCCAGGCCACTAATATCAGCCCCCAGCTGAATACCTAGCCTTTACCAGCTATTAAAATGGGGAACCCCCCCAAAAAAGTGACGTGGGGTCCCCCCTATTTTAATAGCTAGCAAAGGCTAGGCAGACAGCTGGGGGCTGATATTAATAGCCCAGGAAGGGTGGCATGAATATTGGCCCCCTCCCAGGCTAGAAACACCAGCCGTC
Organism: Phyllobates terribilis; assembly: GCF_046119375.1. NCBI lineage: Eukaryota > Metazoa > Chordata > Amphibia > Anura > Dendrobatidae > Phyllobates > Phyllobates terribilis. Next base: position 73,478 of record NW_027364671.1, on the reverse strand, counting down.
AGCCGCCCTATGGATGCGCCAATTCTGACACTTATCCTCGCTCTTCCCACTGCCCTGTAGCGGTGGCAGTGGGGTAATAGGGCGGGCGTTGATGTCAGCTTATAATGCCAGCTGAGATCAAGCCCAGGTTAGTAATGGAGAGGCGTCTATAAGACACCCCCATTACTAACCCCATAGTCAAAGTTAAAAAAAAACACAAACACCCAGAATAAAGTCCTTTAATTGAAATAAACGCACAATTCTTTAATGTTCTAAATTAAACCATACTTACCATCACGCCCATTCCAGCTGAAGCCAATGTCTTCTGCAATAAAAGTAAAATAATAAACCAACCTCATCCTTACATTTCCATGGTTCCCAGGACGGCTCCAGCTCTGCTACATTCACATGACAGGCTGGATCGCAGCCGAAAGCTGAATTTCATGAAATAATAAAAAAAAAATTGACGTGGGGCTTCGCCCTATTTTTGTGTCCAGCCAGGTACAGCAGGCAGGAGCGGGCTGCCCCCAACCACCAGCTGCCAATTTGTACCTGGCCGGACACAACAATATAGGGAAGCCCTTTTTTTTCTTTATTATTTCATGAATTTCATGAAATAATAAAAAAAAAAAATACATGGGGCTTCGCCCTATTTTTGTGTCCAGCCAGGTACAACTAGGCAGCTGGGGGCTGGAATCCGCAGCGCATGGAGGCCCAAGCTTTCTGCCCCCCCCCCCCGCTGTAAATTGCAGTCCGCAGCCACCCCAGAAAATGGCGCGTTCATAGAAGCGCCATCTTCTGGTGCTGTACCCAACTCATCTAGAGCCCTGGTGCGGTGGCTCACTGGGTAATAAAGGGGTTAGGGTCAGCTTGGTATTATCAGCTGGCCCTAAGCCCGAAATTCATGGGGTCACGCCAATATTAGACATGACCGCCATGAATTTCTAGTAAAGTATTTAAAAAAAACACAACACCCAGAATAAAGTCCTTTAATTTAAATAAACGCACAATTCTTTAATGTTTTAAATTAAACCATACTTACCATCACGCCCATTCCAGCTGAAGCCTATGTCTTCTGCAATAAAAGTAAAATAATAAAGCAACCTCATCCTTGCCTTTCCATGGTTCCCAGGACGGCTTCAGCTCTGCTACATTCACATGACAGGCTGGATCGCTGCCGAAAGCTGAATTTCATGAAATAATAAAAAAAAAATTGACGTGGGGCTTCGCCCTATTTTTGTGTCCAGCCAGGTACAGCAGGCAGGAGCGGGCTGCCCCCAACCACCAGCTGCCAATTTGTACCTGGCCGGACACAACAATATAGGGAAGCCCTTTTTTTTCTTTATTATTTCATGAATTTCATGAAATAATAAAAAAAAAAAATACATGGGGCTTCGCCCTATTTTTGTGTCCAGCCAGGTACAACTAGGCAGCTGGGGGCTGGAATCCGCAGCGCATGGAGGCCCAAGCTTTCTGCCCCCCCCCCCCGCTGTAAATTGCAGTCCGCAGCCACCCCAGAAAATGGCGCGTTCATAGAAGCGCCATCTTCTGGTTCTGTACCCAACTCATCTAGAGCCCTGGTGCGGTGGCTCACTGGGTAATAAAGGGGTTAGGGTCAGCTTGGTATTATCAGCTGGCCCTAAGCCCGAAATTCATGGGGTCACGCCAATATTAGACATGACCGCCATGAATTTCTAGTAAAGTATTTAAAAAAAACACAACACCCAGAATAAAGTCCTTTAATTTAAATAAACGCACAATTCTTTAATGTTTTAAATTAAACCATACTTACCATCACGCCCATTCCAGCTGAAGCCTATGTCTTCTGCAATAAAAGTAAAATAATAAAGCAACCTCATCCTTGCCTTTCCATGGTTCCCAGGACGGCTTCAGCTCTGCTACATTCACATGACAGGCTGGATCGCTGCCGAAAGCTGCCATCCCGCTTGCCATGCCGCAGACTCTGAGAAGCGCAGGCATGCTTGCGCTCATCAGTGTATGGCTGTGACGGCATCCAGATGAGCCGAGTTCATGTCCAATGAACTCAGCTCACCTCATGCACGTCACTGACAGCGTGGGAAAATTCTCCTGCGCATGCGGTGAGCGTGAGAGAATTCTCCTGCGCTCACCGCAAGTGCAGGAGAATTTTCCCACGCTTGCGGTGAGCGCAGGAGAATTCTCTCACGCTCACCGCATGCGCAGGAGAATTTTCCCACGCTGTCAGTGACGTGCATGAGGTGAGCTGAGTTCATTGGACATTAACTCGGCTCATCTGGATGCCGTCACAGCCAGACACTGAGGAGCGCAAGCATACCTGCGCTTCTCAGTGTCTGCGGCATGGCAAGCTGGATGGCAGCTTTCGGCTGCGATCCAGCCTGTCATGTGAATGTAGCAGAGCTGGAGCCGGCCTGGGAACCATGGAAAGGTAAGGATGAGGTTGGTTTACTATTTTATTTTTATTGCAGGAGATCGTTGGCTTCAGCTGGAATGGGCGTGATGGTAAGTATGGTTTAATTTAGAACATTAAAGAATTGTGCGTTTATTTCAATTAAAGGACTCTATTCTGGGTGTTTGTGTTTTTTTTTAACTTTGACTATGGGGTTAGTAATGGGGGTGTCTTATAAACGCCTCTCCATTACTAACCTGGGCTTGATGTCAGCTGGCATTATAAGCTGACATCAACCCCAGCCCTATTACCCCACTGCCACCGCTACAGGGCAGTGGGAAGAGCGAGGCTAAGTGCCAGAATTGGCGCATCCTATGGGGTGGCTGACGGCTGGTGTTTCTAGCGTGGGAGGGGGCCAATATTCATGGCACCCTTCCTGGGCTTTTAATATCAGCCCCCAGCTGTCTGCCTAGCCTTTGCTAGCTATTAAAATAGGGGGGACCCCACGTCATTTTTTGGGGGGGTCCCCCATTTTAAGCCTTTACTAGCTAGGTATTCAGCCCCCAGCTGAATACCTAGCCTTTACTAGCTATTAAAATGGGGGACCCCAAAAAAAATGACGTGGGGTCCCCCATTTTAATAGCTAGCAAAGGCTAGGTATTCAGCTGGAGGCTGATATTAGTAGCCTGGGAAGCTCTGTGGGTATTACCCCCTTCCCAGGCTTCAAACATCTGCCCTAGCCGTCTGCTTAACCTCCGCTAGAGACTAAAATTACGGGGAACCCCACGCCAATTTTTTTAAATAAATCCTTTCTTTTAACACTAAATGACAAGTACAGTAATCAACACTATCACTGTACTTATTATATATGTGACTGACATGTTTCTATCTATCTAATCTATGTGTGATGCTCTATTCTTTCTGTTCTAAATTGTCTGGTACCGGTGTATGCTGCTGGTGATGAATTGCCGGCCGGCTTTTTTAAAGAGACAAAAACACTATTTTTTTTTTTAATAAATCCTTTATTTTAACACTAAATGACAAGTACAGTAACCAACACTATCACTGTACTTATTATATATGTGACTGTCATGTTTCTATCTATCTAATCTATGTGTGATGCTCTTTTCTTTCTGTTCTAAATTGTCAGGTACCGGTGTATGCCGCTGATGAATTGCCAGCCGGCTTTTTTAAAGAGACGGGTGCATGAAAATCGGAGGGCACTAGTGTGTTCCAATTGCCCTGCTATGTTTTTCACGCACCCTCCTATATACCTTGCCTGCCTGTCTGCCTATATATTCTGCCAGCCTGACGTTTAATTGAGCACTGTTCCCATCGATTTGGGCAATTTTTGACCTTCTGCAGACCGCCGGGGGGACCGCCAGAAAAATGCTCGAGTTTCCCATAGACTTACATTGGGCTCGTTGCTCGGGTCGAGCACCCGAGTATTCCAATTTGCTCAACCCGAGCTTCGAGCACCCGAGCCTTTTAGTGCTCGCTCATCACTAATAAACACTTGTTTCAAAACACACTGACACCTATGGGTTGGAAAAGGTAATTACACCTATGACATAAAAATGTTCTATCACATGAAGAACTTGATTAATAATGAATTACTATCTATTATTGTTTTATTATTCCAAACATAATTTATTTTAATATTTTGATAATAATTAGATGAACATTATTGATTGCTATGGTACCCTATGATATTATAGGTTAGGAAAGTTGCCAGATTTGGTATCAGATTAGCGAATGAAGACTTCAATCAAGACATTGCAATTATTAATTCTATCTTAATAAAGATTTTTCATATTTATAAATTAAAGAGATTCTCAAAAGTTACAAGAAGAAGCAACCGATATACGGAAATCTCAGAAGGTAAAGATGTTGTGAATGCTGAGTGATAATAGACTGTGTCAATTACAATACATTCACACCACTGATAACCACGACTGCAGAGGACGATGATCCTATATGAACTGGGTTGTGTTCAAGTTTCATCATGTTCCAGTGGTTTCCTATCACCTGAAAGCTGGTGAATAATAACGGAGTGTCAGGATTCTGCCAGCCTGATATATGTGTTCTGTACATTAAGGATTAAGTACTGGTTATGGTGCTATATAGAGCAGGGAAGTGTCAAGTTAACCCTTGCTTTTCTGACCAAAGACGTCACACCTGTTCCAAAAGTGACAGGAGACCAGTGCGGATGACACGGAGGATTCCAGAATTATCCAAAGACAATCCAACGTAAGTCCAGGTGACACTGCACAGATATTAAAGCTACATTTCATCCATGGACTTTGTTTTCTTATCAATTGACACACATGATCTTTCTAATAAAGAGTACAGTTTAAAGACTGAACAATAATGAACACAATTATGGACTGTACAATATCTACACGCTATAATTTATTTCAAAGGAATTTTCATCTAAAGACTGTGTTTTAAAAGAACCAAGAAGAAGACGAGACAAGAACCGATGACATCAGATGATGACGATTGGACCCGTGATTATTTCGATTTAGATTTAGGGAAGTATAATTATATATGTTAAATGAATAAACAGACTGCGACCCGCATAATAAATGACGTGGGTTAATGGTCCCCAGAAAAATTCCGACCCCGTCTCCACATAGCCCACTCAAGACTTATATAAAACTAGGAGAACAGCTGAGTGAAATCGCATGAAAAGACTTTATTGTAGACATAGTTCATTAAAAGACAATACATAGCATTAATAGTTATGACACAAAATTAAGACAAGCAGACAAATGGTCCCGCATATTTGTAAGTGGGTCTCTCCAGAGGTTCACCCCTAGAGTCAGAAGGGTGTATGCTTACACTAAAACAGGGAGAGGGACGCACAATCAGGGCAAGCAAACAGGTCACTCCCATATGGACCATGCGGTCCAGAAAGACCCAAAGGTCATATTGTACCAAACTTACCCTAATGTAAGGGGCCCCAGACCTCTGGGAGACCACACAGGGACCAGATAGTGAATGAGAAAGGCCTCGACGCGCGTTTCGCCGGGTGTAGATCAGCTTTATCAAGAGGCGTGTGTGAGGGTGCTGCCAGGACCTTTAAATACGCCCAGAAGTGTCACATGATACATCATGTGGTCGTCCAAGATGGCCGCCAAGTACTGGATGATGGGCGGCGCATGCGCAACGGCCGTCACATATCCCGCGCACGCGCCCCAGCTGTCATGACGTCGGAGCGCGGACCGAAATGCAAATGAATGCTATTCCCGGCGGCGCGCCGAAGGCATAAAGACAGCCGAGCGCAGCACGGCACGGGACGGACCGGGCGCATGTGCACTACATCCATGTAGGAGGTGAGCTTGGGACTGAGTGCCAATAACAGAAATGAAACCACATAAAGGGAGCAACAATATCCCCACCAATCAAAACCCGGTAGCTATTCCAGCCAGCCAGCACAATACTAATGTTCTATAAAAGTTAATATCATGATACTAATAGTAGCAAATAATGCTGGTCATGGAAGTACAGCTCAATAGAAAGGTATGAAAGGAGGGGATGGTGCATTAGGTCAAAAAAAGAGGTACATATGTCTATACAATTAGCGTTATAACAGCATAAGTCCCCTTGCAAAAGGGGACATATAGTGCCAAAAAGTGCACAACTATAGATTTCTCAACATGGTTTCAATCAGTCACAAGTACCAGATATCAAACAGAATCCACAAGTAAAGTGTACATCCCGGTCAAGAATCAAGAGTGCAGTAGCAGTATCTGTATCAGAATCTCTTGTAGACATCAAAAGACGAAGGAGTTCAAAAGACAGATCGTCTGCCATAGATGTACATCAAAAAGAAGAGGTCCTGGGGCACAGTCACTGTCGGAGAAAATGTGAGTACAAAGAGAATAAAAGGGAAAATATAAAAATTAGAAAAGAATATAAAAACTAAAAACCTAAAGCCATGGTCCAGAAATAGACATATCATGGTCCACAGGGGAGCAGAAACACAGAACATATCATACAATCCGTCACTTCATTTCAGAGGAAGGACGAGAACCCCAAACTCTCATTGAGGCCCCGCGGAGCCATGGTGTCTAAAGTGACGATCCATCTGGCCTCCTTTTGGGCCAGAAGTTGCTTACCATTTCCACCCCGGGAGCCCAAATGTATGACATCAATGCCGCAAAACTTTAGTGTCCTCGGATCGCAATTGTGGACAGCCTTAAAGTGACGCGGCAATGTTTTGAGCTCCCTGGGGTCGGCCACCGTCCGAGCCGCGCCAATGTCCCGCACGTGTTCACAAACCCTGATCCTCAGCTCTCTCGTAGTGAGTCCTACATAAATTAATTGACAACCACATGTAGCATAATATATAACATGGGTTGTACCGCATGAGATGTAATTGCAGATTTTAAACTCACGAGAGCCATCAGAGAACGTGAACACCCAGCTGCGCAGGATATTGGCGCAGGCGGCACAGTGGCCACAGGGGAACGAGCCAAACGTGGGTCCGCGGGACACAAATGGATTCGTCAAGGGAGTTATATAGTGGCTGGATACCAGTATGTCACCCAGGTTATTGGCCCGCCGGGGGGCCATTTGTGGATAGCTTCCTAAAGATTCACGTAGGGAGGGCTCCGCGCTGAGCACACCCCAATGACGGGAAAGGATCCGCCGCATATTCCCCCACTCATGATTATATGTGGAGATGTAGCGGATTCTTTCCGTTGTCACCCGTTTGGATGAATTTGAGGAATAAATCAGATGGTTACGGAATGTGTTCCGTGCTCTCGAGTAGCCACGGCCGATGCAGTGGTTGCTATACCCACGTTGCCTGAAACGTTCTGCCAGATCCGAAGCCTGTCTCCTAAACTTGTAGTCGGTGGAACAGATCCGTCTCATCCTCAGGAATTGTCTGACCGGGATGGCACGAATTGTAGAGGGATCATGTGCAGAGGCAGCATGTATTAAGGAATTGACCGAGGTGGGTTTTCTAAAGACATCAGTCTGGATGGTGTGGTACTCACCCACCTCCAGACTGATGTCTAGAAAGTCAATCTGTTTATGATGGTATGTATAGGTAAGCCTAATGGAACGATTGTTTGAGTTAAGCTGCACCATGAAATCGTCAAGCTCCTCCACCGTCCCCCGCCACAGAAACAAAATATCATCGATGTATCTAAGCCATGACACGACGGGGTCGGCGCGGCGCACGCCCTCGTCGCCAAAAATGTCTCTCTCCCAGGACCTCAAGAAGAGATTGGCGTACGAGGGCGCACAAGACGCCCCTATCGCCGTGCCACGCCTTTGTAGATGCACCGTATCTTTGAATAAAAAATAATTGTGGTGGAGGACGAAGTGGAGGAGATCAAGGATAAAATTTCGTGAGAGGCCGTCCAGATTGGACGCCCCAAGGAAGAGGCGGACTGCAGAAAGGCCCAGATCATGGCTAATACATGTGTAGAGGCTCTCAACATCGGCCGTGACTAGCAGGATACCATCCGTCACAAGGACGCCATTAACGCGCCTTAAGACATCCATCGTGTCCTGAATGTATGAAGGAAGTGTCTCCACTAATGGGCGAAGGTGGCTGTCAATATACTGGCAAATAGGACCACACAAATTACTTAGGCCTGACACGATTGGACGTCCCGGCGGGTTGAGGGCGTCCTTGCGAATTTTTGGAAGTAGGTAAAAAGTAGCAGTTTTAGGGAATCGAACAGGTAAAGCTTCAACTGTTTGCTTGTTAATAATTCCCTGATCACAGGCCCTGCCCAGGATCCCCTGGAGCGCGGCAGAGAAGGAGGCAGTAGGATTAAAGGGTAACCTCGAATATGTCTTGGTATCCCTTAGTTGGCGTAACGCCTCCCTCTCATATTTAGAACAGGGCCACAGTACAATGTTCCCTCCCTTGTCCGCTGGTTTAATAACCACATCACGAAGTGATTTCAACCGTTCTATCGCAGTACGCTGAGAATGAGTAAGATTGTCAAAGCGTCTGCGTGTGGAGAGATGTCTCAAATCCTCCGTCACTAGACGCACAAATATTTCAACTGCCGGACTCAGGGACAAGTGAGGGAACCTTGTGGATCTAGGATACCTCGACTGTGGTAACCCACCTGTATTTGGGGGTTGGTCCTGCTCCATCAAGAGGTCCTACAAATCCTTCAATGCCTCCATCTCTGTCATGGTCACAGGGCCATCCTCACCATGTGGCCTGGAATGTAATTTTTTAAGAATAAGTTTACGTGCAAACAGGTGGAGGTCCTTCAGGGCAGTAAAAAAATTAAATGCATTAGTGGGTGCAAAAGATAGTCCCAGCCCCAGGACCTCCATCTGCTTGTCAGTTAGTACGTGGTTGGATAAGTTAACAATGCGGAGCCCCCTGCAAGCAGCACTAACCTGGTAAGGTGTGGCACGTGTTCTTCTATTATTAGGTCTTGTTTGAATCTTTGAAGATAGGAAGCCATCCACACCAGGGCGGCCACCTGGGTTGCCACCTGGGTTTTCTGACGGTGTTTGTTCGCCGTTAGAAGTAGTTGAAGCGACCAATGTAGTTAAATGAATATTAGTCACGGCTTACCATAACATGGATTCACATCATTATGCTATTGAATACATATAACAATAATCCGATATTGATATTATTATTATTATTATTAATATTGTTATGGACATTAAATGATATTGCCAAGGAAGAAGAAAAGAAAAATGATCCTATTATCCTAATGATGAACCTATCTACTTTGAGGATTTCAGTTGATGTCTGTCATCCTCAAAAGGGGGAATTGTTAAATATTAATTACGGATATTAATTTTATTCTGAATTCTGTACCATACATTGCATAAGATTGCATCAGCCATTGTGCTAGGGTTTCTAGGTAACATGCGCTATTTGTTTATTTTTAGTTAGTCCATTTCACAGGACACTGGACGACACATGGTGTCATCCTAACACACGTGCTGGACACAGACAGACGCAACCTACCATCCAGGATCCAAGGAAAAGATGAGTGAATCTCAACTATTAAGCTAATTATGGATAAATGGACAATCACTCTAACTATTTAACTATTTTATGTAACTATTGCAATCATTCTTTATAATGGACAATCCAAGAATAAATCGATATATTTTTTTATAAGAATATCGTGATATTGATACTTTGATCAATCGCATCTGATAAGAAGTCCTCAATAGAAAAATATACTGAAAGAAGTATTTTTTTTACACCTTCAGACATTTGTCCCATGGTTCACTCAAACCAACACTGTGGGACCATTTGGCTGCCAAAATATTATAGGGAGTCTGTTCCCAACCTGGTATCTCAATAGACTCAGTAACAACTATCTTTTTCTTAAATAAAGGCATGTGTGACATGCAGAAGGAATGCTGTTGCTTCAAAAGCATCCAGCAACTGTTACAAAATAACACAAGCACAGGAGACAGGAAGTGTTGTGCTCCAGAAGCATCCAGCAACTAGAGGGGTTAACACCGTCACAGGAGACAGGGAGTGTTTTAGCAGAGCCCCAGGGGGATTGTGGGGAACTTGTTATTGTAGTCTGGCTGAAGCCGAAGAGAAAGGTAGTGTGTTATCTGGATCTGACAGAAGGCAACTAAACAGGATTCAGATCACGAGAGAAAATAAACACATGTCAGATAAACTCCCTGAACTAACAGTGCAGAGTATTATCGGGCAGGAAGATAAGAACTGGAAGGAATTGTGTCACAGGGATCATCTCCCTCATCAAACCCTGACCCCCTACATCTCCATGCAGGATACAGAATGCTGTTTACTATTGTGTCCTTGTGAAGGAAAAGCCTGTGGTTGTGTATGCATAGAAGTGTGCTGCTAAGAGATCTAATCTATGCTGAATTATGCTACTGAAGAGACTGTAATACTGTGCCTTGTGAAGAAACTACTGTATTGTTACTGGAGCCGGTTGCTCAAGAAACTCAGACTGTACTGTAATGAAGATTGTTGCTGTAATATCCCTGAATTGCACTGGCCGTGCTTCAGATTACATTCCACTGTTAAACTGTTAAAAAAGACTCTTGTTAGATGTGTCTGGTCAGCAATTGAATCTATCATGTGCCTGAGAGAAGCTTCTGCCTATGGTTGCCCTGAGTAACATTTCCCCGAGGATTCCAAAGAATTCATGAAACCGGTCTCGCCCTATCTGAACCTTAGTGGCGTGCATGTAACATTGGTGGCCCGTACAGGGAATCCTAAGTGGGAATTAGCATGTAGAGGGAGAAGAGGAAAAGTGTCTGGAAAACACAGCAGCAAAACACATCAATTCAACTCTGCTACACCAGTTAAAGGGGACCAGACCTAAAGAAAACTCACTAGCAGCAATGGATGTGGAAATACAAATGGACAGAATTAGTGAGCTGCTTCTTCAGTTAACCTGTGAAAAATTGAGAACAGTAGCAGAACATATAAAGATGTCAGAAGAACAGATTTCTAAAGCACACAACCGCAGGTAACTGTTAGCTGCCATTAATGCAAAAATGGATGAGCTGGGGAGAAAGAAGCTGAAGACGTCATGGGGACATTCCTCCAGGAGCTAACACAGTTTCTAACCTGGCTGAAGTTTGAGGATGGAGGGGTGGCACCAATTACCAAAAGCAGGAATCTCCATCCGCAGACAGAACTACAGGAATTTAAAGAACAATTCAAAGCCCTAACAGCAGCCCTACAGGAATCAATCAAAACCTCTGAACGGGTGACAGACTCAGACACAACCTTTACCCTGCTCGGACTAGATAAATCAGAAAGACAGTCCTCTGTAACACCACAAATCACCATAAGGAAAGAATTCAAGATCCTGGGACAGATTTGAGAGTGTGAACAGAAAGAGAAACTGTCTTATATGAACTTGTTGCACCAGATCGATGCTGGCTTACAGAAAGGCTACAAGCCAGATGAGATCATTGAGGGGGTGGTGAAAGCGATCATCCCAGGACTGAACCTCCGTAGTATGCTAGAAATGAAGAGTCAATTGACCTTGCAACAGCTGAAGATGATTTTAAAAGGGCACTATAAAGAAGAGAGTACTTCAGAATTGTTCCACCGACTCATTAACCTCTCACAGAAAAATAATGAATCACCCCAAAGTTTCTTGTTCAGAGCAATTGAACTGAAGGAGAGACTGTTGTTTGCATCCAGAGATGTAGAAGCGGAGAAGAGGTTTGATGCTAGACTATTCCAGAAGAAGTTTTTGAGAACATTGGGAACGAGATTAATCAGCAAAGGCATCAAGTTGCAGCTGAAACAGTACCTAGAAGATCCTGGCATTCTGGACCAAGTCCTAATTGAAAAAATGAATGAGGCAACTTGTTTGGAGTCAGAGAGCGAACAGAAGTTACAGATAGGCTCTGCTCCTAAAATCACCAAAATGAGTCAGCTGAAGCTGGGGACCCCCGGTGGCCAGTCCGAAGATCATCATGGAGACCCTCCAGTGCCACCTCCGAGAGGGAACTTTAAATCACCAACAAAAGAGAGGACCGCCAACGCTGACTGGGAGGAAGTAATAGATCTGCGAGCCGAGTTGATTTCGGTAAAAAAGTTGATTCGTACCAGGCTGGAACCTGTATCCCTCAGACCCAGGAGTGGGTTCCAGAACAGAAGATACCCGACTTGTGAAGTGTGCCGTTCATCAAATCAGAGTACGGTGTGTGTCCACTGTCTAAGATGTGGTGAGGAAGGACATTTTGCCAAGGAATGCAACGGGTCAGAGATGGGTCGTTGAAGTAGCTGACTTCAATTCCAGCATCAAGTACAGGCCAGGAAAATGCAATGCGGATGCTGACGGATTGTCGAGAATGCCTCTAGAGCCTATGGAGTTCATGCAAAAATTCTCGGAGGAAGTCAGTCTGGAAGCAATTGAGAGCACTACCCAAGCAGTACAAGTTTATCAGGAGGAAGACACACCATTGTGGTGTCCGTTGACGGTGGAAACCACCATAAAAGCGGGAGAATAAGATCACCCCCTGTCTATTCAACAACTACCAAAAGAAAAAATCCATAGAGCACAACGGAAAGATCAGATAATTGGTAGAATACTACTTTATGTGGACCAAGATCGGTTTCCAAGTAAACGGGAGAGAGATAATGAATCACCAGCAGTATGTTTTAGTTAAAGAATGGACGAAGCTCTACCTCAGTGAAGACAGTATCCTGTATTGTAAAGGAGGACAAAACCGGCAGTTAGTACTACCCAGAGTATTCCGTAGGTTGATCTTCAAAGAACTCAATGAAAACATAGGACACCTAGGAGTGGAAAGGACCACCAACTTGATCCGTGAATATTTCTTCTGACCGTACATGCAGAGAGATATTGAGAGGTATGTGACCAGGGAGTGTGGGTGTCTGAAAGATAAACATCCCAACACATCAACCCAGGCACTTATGGGCAACTACAGTATGTATCCGTTTGAGATGGTCTCAATAGACTTTCTACATCTCGAGACGTGCAAGGGTGGCTACGAATACATATTGGTGGTGATGGACCATTTTACTCGATTTGCCCAAGCATATCCCACCACCAATAAAGCTGGTCAAACAGTGGCAGAGAAGTTCTTCAATGATTTTGCTTTGAGGTTTGGTTTCCCTACGAGGTTACACCACGACCAAGAAAAAGAAATTGAGAACCAGCTCGTAGACAAGCTAGGAAAATACTGTAGAATTCAGAGATCCCACACAACGCCCTATCACCTAGAGGGTAATGGACAAGTGGAACGTTTTAAGCGGACATTATTGTCGATGTTGCGCACTTTAAAGTGGTTGTCCACTACTTTTACATTGATGCCCAATTCGTAGGATAGGGCATCAATGTATGATCGGCCAGGGTCCCGCACGCGGCACCCCGGCCGATCAGCTGCTACTAGCGCCGGCGGCGGTGGCCGCAGGCCGGAAGTGATCACCAGCGGAGCTCCACCGTCAAATGGTCGTGGCCGCCGCGGTGTACTGCACATCCGCCTCCTATTCAATTGAATGGGAGGCGGATGTGCAGCACACCTCGGCGGCCACTACCACTTGACGGCGGAGCCCCACAGGTGAGCACTTCAGGCCGGTGGCCACCGCCGCCGGCACCGATAACAGCTGGTATGTGGGGGTGCCACGTGTGGGACCCTGGCCGATCATACATTGATGCCCTATCCTACGGATTGGACATAAATGTAAAAGTAGTGGACAACTTCTTGTCAGGACTCTGAAGAGGCAATTTGCATATTGTTTTCCTTTGGGACATTTCTGCCCTTTTTCAAGATGGCGTCTTCTGTATCATGTGCCCTTACCTCCTGCCCTTATTACTCCACCCCAGCCTCTAGTCCAGTGCTAGAGTATTTTGCCTGAGATCCTCCTTCTGGTGGCTTCCTGGCTTTCTGCATGCTCCCGAAATTCTGCTGGAATCATCTGTTCCCTGAGAGCCTGCTTCATACTCTAGTTTCCAGCATTTCTCGTGCCCCTGGCTGTTTTGTGCTGGTTCCTCTGCACCTCTGCCCTCCATCTGCTTTGGCTCTCAAGTAAGCTGCTCTGAGTTCTCAGTCTCCTTATTCGGATGGTTGCTGAGCATGGGACTGGTCTGCACTGTCCGAGACTTTACCCGGGCCTCTTTGATTGCTTCTGCATTGTATGGACTTGCTGATGTATAATGGTGAACTAACCTTGCAAAGACTCATTATTCTGTGAACTTAAGACTTTGAGATTTCTCTGCATTTTTGTGCAAAACACTGTGTGCTTTAATATAGACTTTTCACCTATAAACTGTGTACTGTTGTGTCTCGCTCCACGCAAACAGTCTCCTTAGTTATCCACTATAATTGTTACAGGATACTCTAGCCCCTTTAGGAGACTGCTGGAGCAATGACTGCAGAAAGCAAGTTAGAGCAGGTGTATGCCATAATTAGATCTCTGCAGAAAGATGTGGAAGGTGTGCAAAAGAGACTTGGAGGCCTTGAGCACAATCAACAAGTGTTTGGACAAACTTTACAGGACTTAAGTATCCGTATGGCGGCTCAGGAAAACAAACTTGCTGGCTTGGAGTCCCAATATGGACGGGCTTTCCAGGACTTAAACACGCAAATAGCGGCACAAGTGACTTTACCCTCTGGTAAACCGCCACTAGCCAGTCCACCTAAGTTGCCACCATTCAGGCTTAATGGTGATCGTGACAAATTTTGCGGTTTTGTGAGCCAGTGTATGCTATATTTTGATGTGCATGTTGACCGTTTTCCTACTGATCGCTCTAAAGTATTGTGTGTAATTATGCTGCTGACCTCATGAGCGCTCGCCTGGGCGAATCCGATGATCGAGTCTCGTGATCCACGGTTAAATGATTTGGATGAGCTCTTGGCCGCTATGGCATTAATGTTTGATGACCCTAATCGCCGCGCAACTGCTGAGTCTGCTTTATTATCTGTACGCCAGGGTAAACGCTCTGTTATTGAATATGCGACTGAATTTAGGAGATTAGCGGTTGATACTAATTGGGACAGTTATGCACAATTGCCTATTTTTAAGAAAGGTCTGTCTAGCATTGTGAAGGATGAACTAGCCCGTTCAGAGTCACCACAAGAGTTAGAAACGTTTATACAGCATTGTGTACGCATAGACATTCGTCTTACTGAGCGTAGACAGGAGAAATTGGCTGTATTTAACCGTATGTCTAATTTTTCCTTTCCTCCAAAAGAGCCTTCAGGTAAATCATCTCGGGAGGTAGAGGAGGTGGCCATGCAGATTGATTCTGTGCAGAGGCGTGAGAGTAATGAGCGCCGAGAGCACCGTCTGCGAGAGA
Organism: Phyllobates terribilis; assembly: GCF_046119375.1. Lineage (NCBI taxonomy): Eukaryota > Metazoa > Chordata > Amphibia > Anura > Dendrobatidae > Phyllobates > Phyllobates terribilis. Next base: position 58,331 of record NW_027364671.1, on the reverse strand, counting down.
GGCTATGTTTCTACTGCAGTCAGTCAGACCACTTCCCAATTTACTGTCCTAAGCTGTCTGACAAGGTGCTAGCAGCGGTAGGGGAGTATGATAACTGTGACGATGAGTCTGACATCTCTGAATGTAGCCTGCCATTAAACGCTGTTTTCCATTCTGTCTCTCTGGCTACACCTCCCAGGGAGCTGCAGGAAAAGAACTCTCACTCTTCACTCCCTATTAAGATTCTGTGTACAGGGCAGTGGATTTCCAGTGCGGCTATGATTGACTCTGGCGCTGGGGGCAACTTTATGGACATTACATTCGCCAAGGAACATGGCATTGAGATACAGCGTAGAGCCTCACCAATTGCCATGGAAACAGTGGATGGGTCACCCTTAGTCTCTGGGCCTGTGGATCAGGAAACAGTACCCCTTGAAATTTTGTTGGAGCCTAATCATCAGGAGCAACTTTCTTTTCTATTAATTTCTTCTCCTCATTTTCCTGTGATTTTAGGCATCCCTTGGTTGCGTGCTTGAAACCAGATTGTCAACTGGGAGACCAAGGAGATTACCTTCCCAACAAGGAGCAACTCAGCGATTACAGAAGCCGTTCCTGAGTCCAGAGATAAAGAATCTCCTGCACAGGTTTTTTCTTTACCTTCTGTGTATAAAGATTTCTCTGATATTTGTGACCAGAAGAAAGCAGATCATCTTCTTCCACATAGGCATTATGACTATCCCATTGAGCTGCTTCCTGGGACAGCTATTCCTTTCAGTAATGTATACCCTTTGGCGGCACCTGAGCTTCAGGCCCTGAAGGAATATATTGATGAAAATCTGGCTAAAGGCTTCATACGCCCTTCTTCCTCACCAGCAGGGGCGCCTATATTTTTTGTGAAGAAAAAGGATGGGACCCTGAGACCCTGTATTGACTATAGGGAACTTAATAAGGTAACCATACGGAATCGCTATCCTTTGCTGTTGATTCCCGAATTATTGGACAGAGTTCATCATGTCAAGATATTCACTAAACTGGACCTTCGTGGGGCTTATAATCTGGTGCGTATTCGTTCCGGTGTTGAATGGAAGACAGCATTCAGATGTCGGTATGGACACTTTGAATACCTCGTGATGCCCTTTGGGCTTTGTAATGCCCCTGCGACGTTTCAACATCTTGCTAATTACATTTTTAGAGATCTATTAGATCAGTTTGTGGTGATCTATTTGGATGATATTCTATTTTTTTCTGACTCTCTGCAGGAACATGAGGAACATGTCAAATCTGTTTTGAAACGTCTGATAGAGAACCATCTGTATATCAAGCCGGAGAAATTTGAGTTCCATCGTTCTGAGATCCAGTTTTTAGGTTATATCATCTCTCCTCAGGGGCTGAACATGGAATCTGGTAAGATTCAGGCAATCCTTGACTGGCCGGTACCTAAGAACGTTAAAGAGGTCCAACGTTTTATCGGTTTTGCAAATTTCTATAGACGTTTTATTCAAAATTTTTCTGATATTGTTCGGCCCATCACTTCCTTGACCAAGAAAGAAAAGCCCTCTAAGTGGTCATCACAGGCTCAAGAAGCTTTTGATCGGCTTAAGACCCGTTTCACCTACGTACCGCTGTTGATCCACCCAGACCCAGCACAGCCTTTCATTGTGGAGGTGGACGCTTCTGATAATGCTTTGGGGGCTACTCTCTCCCAAAGAACTGGAGAGAAGAGTCTGCTACATCCTTGTGCTTGTGGGAGACAAGGAATTGCTGGCTATTATTGTAGCTTTCAAGGAATGGAGGCACCATCTGCAAGGAGCCACACAACAGATTGTAGTATTGACTGACCATCGGAATTTAGAGTTCCTTAGATCCGCTAGAGGTCTTTCTCCTCGGCAGGCTCGTTGGAATCTATTTTTAAATCAATTTAACTTTGTTATTTCGTACCACCCAGGTTCTCGTAATGGGAAGGCTGATGCTTTATCCCGATTCCATGCTGCGGATTCCGTACATGGAGCCCCGTCCAAGACCATTCTATCTGATGCCAACTTCATCGGAGTGATCCACAATCAAGACTTATGGAAGGAGTTCAAGGAGGCCTATGACAGTGATGTATTTCTGGCCAATCCTCCTGCTGATATCAATCTCGTTCTTAGGAGTGGCATGTGGTTCAGAGATCGACGTATCTACGTCCCTGAGGCCGTCCGTCAACAGATCCTCAAGTTGGTCCACGACTCCAAGTTGGCTGGTCCCAGGGGGGTACAGAAGACACAAGAATTCCTAAACAGATTTTTCTGGTGGCCGACTTGCCTGAAGGATACTAAGGACTATGTGCTCTCTTGCGAGGTATGTGCTCGTTACAAGACTCCTCGTGTGTCACCTACGGGTCTTCTTCAACCATTACCTGTTCCGTCTCGTCCATGGGGGTCTATCTCAATGGACTTCATCGTGGAGCTGCCTATGTGGCGCCCAGCTGCGCTTGGTACTACAGATCCTAGAGGGTTGCATAGAAGGATTTCTCCACAAGAGGCCCCCACAGCACACACACACCTCCACCTTCCACCTCAGACCACCAGAGGGAGCCCGTTAGAGATATAAATAGGGAAGGTGGAGCTAGGCAGCTCAGTGATTCAGCAGTTCCTGCTCAGACACAGAAGTAGTCAGTGCAGTCGAGCCAGAGCCTAGCAGTTCCTGCAGAAAGAGTTCAGTATAGTCTGTAGAGTGAGTCCAGACTAGAACTCACAGAGCTCAGGATAGAGAGCTAGGAGTGTGCCGACACTCTGAGAGCGGCGAAGAAGAGCAGCGTCCTGGCTGCAGTGTGTGTAGCCTAGTGAGGGGCTGAGCGGGGCCGAAGGCGAGTGGAAAGGGAGTGGCATAGGGGGCAGAGAAGCTTAACCAGCTCACCCCGAAGCATATACCGGACACCGGGTCCGAGTCTACGTGGATCTTCATGACCAGTAGAAAACAACTGGAACCCCTGGCGAACTACATGTCCCAGGATCACCAAAAGCTGATACGTACCAGGGTCAGGAATCACGGAGACCCCAAAGAATAGGGAGAGTGATCTCCAACAGAAGGCCCTATCACCAAGTCAGCAGGTGCAGAGCAGAAACCAGGTTAGGTCTAGCTCCAGGCAGGTCAGAAACTTACTACAGAGAGGCAAGAGACAGGAGGCTCTACACCCGCTCACTGGGGAGGATCTTGATATGCACCCTTCACCCTACAGTGCTCCAGGATGTGCCTGAACTTCCATCAGTAAAAGGTACTGAAGTGACTTTCGTGTGTGCTCCTATTCTTGCTCTGACCCGGCTGGGTCCCCTCTGTCCTGCATCCCCCTCCCTCCTACGCTGCCCTGAGGCCCTGCTCCACCTGTGGGGAGCAATACCATCTAAGCTGCCACAACACCGGCCTCAGTGGACTGCTGCAGCGCTGGTGATCCTCACCAGGCACCACAGGTGGCGTCACGAACATTTACAAACCTATTATCCCAATAGACATTCCCCTCTTTTCAGTTGTCCGCCCTGGGCCACGAACCGGGCCAGCCACCATGATATCCCCCAAACATCTGAGGGCCCGGCTGCCGAGTACCCCACGGCCCCGGGGGCGCGACAACTTCATCGGGTGGTATGAATACGATCCTGGTGATAGTTGATCGTCTGACCAAGGCTGCCCATTTTGTTCCTTGCAGTGGCCTCCCCTCAGCTAAGGATACAGTGAAGTTGATTATACAAAATGTTTTTCGGCTGCATGGGGTCCTGGATGAGATCATCTCTGACCATGGAGTGCAGTTTACCTCAAGATTTTGGAAGGGGTTTTGCTCTGCACTCAATATTAATGTCTGTCTTTCTTCCGCTTATCACCCTCACACAAATGGCCAGACCGAGCGTACCAATCAGACTTTGGAACAATATCTAAGATGCTATATCAGCGATCTTCAGTATGATTGGTTGGAGCTTCTTCCATTAGCTGAATTCTCTTACAACAACTCTCAGAGTGCCTCCACTAAGTTAACACCTTTCTTTGCCAATTTGGATTTTCATCCGAGTATTTTTCCTAGGTCTCCGATTAATGCTCCTGTTCCAGCTGTAGAGGAAAGGCTGACTGCAATGAGGCAAAATTTGGAGGTTCTGAAGGAATCTCTGACCTCGGCTCAGGAACGTTACAAAAGATCGGCTGATAGATTCCGTAAACCAGCACCCATGTTTAAGGTAGGAGATTCCGTGTGGTTATCCACTAAAAATCTAAAGTTGAACTTTCCTTCACAGAAGCTTGGATAGAAGTTCATCGGTCCTTTCAAGATCAACGGTATTGTGAGCTCTGTGGCCTGCCGTCTGAAGCTGCCTAGGAATATGAAGGTACATCCAGTTTTTCATGTTTCCTTACTGAAGCCTGTGTCTCCTAATACCTTCCAGGGACGTGTTGTGCCACCTCCACAGCCTGTAGTGATTGATGGGCAAGAGGAATTTGTGGTGGAGGAAGTGATTAACTCTAGGACTCGCAGGAATCGGCTTCAGTATTTGAAAAGATGGCAGGGGTATCACCCTGAAGAAGACTCTTGGGAACCTGTGGAAAACATCAATCCCCATAAAAAGATTTCTCGTTTCCATCAAAGATTCCCTGAGAAACCGGGTCCAGGATCATCCTCAGGCCGCTAGTAAGGAGGGAGTAATGTCAGGACTCTGAATGTTTCATTTTCTTTTGGGACATTTCTGCCCTTTTTCAAGATGGCATCTTCTGTATCATGTGCCCTTACCTCCTGCCCTTATAACTCCACCCCAGCCTCTAGTCCAGTGCTAGAGTATTTTGCCTGAGATCCTGGCTGTTTTGTGCAGGTTCCTCTGCACCTCTGCCCTCCATCTGCTTTGGCTCTCAAGTAAGCTGCTCTGAGTTCTCAGTCTCCTTATTCGGATGGTCGCTGAGCATGGGACTGGTCTGCACTGTCCGAGACTTTACCCGGGCCTCTTTGATTGCTTCTGCATTGTATGGACTTGCTGATATATAATGGTGAACTAACCTTGCAAAGACTCATTATTCTGTGAACTTAAGACTTTGAGATTTCTCTGCATTTTTGTGCAAAACACTGTGTGCTTTAATATAGACTTTTCACCTATAAACTGTGTACTGTTGTGTCTTGCTCCACGCAAACACTTTCCTTAGTTATCCACTATAATTGTGACACTTCTTTAACAGCTGACGAGAAGAAAGACTGGAAGAGTTCTCTGTCAAAAGTGGTACATGCTTATAACTGTGCAAAGAGTGATGCAACAGGTTACTCAACCTTCTTCCTATTAAATGGCCAAGACTGCCAATCGACATCATGTTCGATACTACTGTGTCAGAGACTTACAGAACGTATCCGGAGTACGTTCGGAAATGGAAGGAACGGATGGCAGAAGCATACAACATAGCGTCCAAAGTGGTTATGCAAGGACAGAGCAAGAGTAAGGAGTACTATCATCGAAAATGTTATGGAACAGAAGTGGCACCAGTAAGCTGGGTGCTAGTCAAGAAGACAAGGTGTATGTGGTCGTAAAGAGGAAAGTCGATGACAGTCCAGTGTATGAAATCCGATTGGAAGGATAGGAAAATAAAACCAGAATAGTCTATCAGAATTTATTACTACCATGTCATTATCTCCCACCACAACAAGACTTCCCAGAAGCAGAGCGACATCGACCAAGATCGACTAAGAGACCACCACAGATTAAAGCTCCGGTGGGAGATAGTGACCTTGAAAGTTCCAATGAAGAAGAGCACACCGTTTTATTTCTCGGACCGGCAAGGAGAGGGATGTACCATCCTCAAGAGAGTGAACTAAGTCCAGAGGCTCCAGAGTTTGTACCAAGGAGTACAGATGAAGTCCAATTCAGATCTGATGATCGAACACCGGTCACTGGAGAGACCGATCGACACTCAGGAGAAGCAGAATTACCAGACCATGTAGAACCAAGCGATTCCAGAGAAGTGCAGGAACTTACAGAGGCAGTTCCAGGAGCATCTGAGGAAGCACGGGAAATGAGTGCGGCGGAAGAAACTCCTGTGACCGAAGAACCCGTGGTATCTGAGGAACAACCCTCCAGGAGGATGTCGACTCGAGAAGTGAAGAGGCCCGTGATACTGATGTATGAGACACTTGGTGAACCGAGTCAAGTGCCAAGGACTGTCGACTGGAAACAGGTATCTTTGCCTACGGACCAGGTAAGCCCACTGGAGTGGTATTCACCACTGAGAGGCAGTATGGAAGATGTTGCCTGGTGGAAAGACTTGTTTTCATGCTTTGATTTTCCTTAAAAAACTTTGTAGAAATAAAGAACTGTTAAGGCCTAGTGAGAGAGACAGCTTGTTGAAGATGTACGAAAAGCTCCAGCTGAAGCTGAAGAGATTGTGTTAATTGTGTTAATTGTTTATTTCTTACAGGAGTGCTACAAGAAAAAGGTTGTAGAATAGATTGTTATAAATGTTTATAAATGTTATGCCAATTTGTATATAAAGTTACTCAACTTTCACCACTGTCTCAGAATTGGTTAGATTGACCAATTAAGAAGAATGTTGAGGACGACATTCAAAAAGGAGGGAGAGTGTGACATGCAGAAGTAGTGCGGTTGCTTCAAAAGCATCCAGCAACTCCAAAGACATACTGATACAGAATCTAGATTGTGAGCCCCAATGGGGACAGTGCCCATAATGTCTGTAAATTGTCTGAATTGTAAAGCGCTGCGGAATATGTTGCCGCTATATAAATAAAAAGATTATTATTATTATAACTGTTACAAATAACACAAGCACAGGAGACAGGAAGTGTTGTGCTTCGGTAGCATCCAGCAATTAGAGGGGTTAACACAGTCACAGGAGCCAGGGAGTGTTTCAGCAGAGTCCCAGGGGGATTGTGGGGAACTTGTTATTGTAGTCTGGCTGAAGCCGAAGAGAAAGGTGGTGTGTTATCTGGATCTGACAGAAAGCAACTGAACAGGATTCAGATCAGGAAAGAAACTAAACACAGGTGAGATAAACTCCTTGAACTAACAGTGCAAAGTATTATCGGGCAGGAAGATAAGAACTGGAAGGAATTGTATCACAGAGATCATCTCCCTTATCAAATCCTCCCCCCCTCCATTTCCATGCAGGATAAATAATGCTGTGTACTATTGTGTCCTTGTGAAGGAAAAGCCTGTGGTTGTGTATGCATAGAAGTGTGCTGCTAAGAGATCTAATCTATGCTGAATTATGCTACTGAAGAGACTGTAATACTATGCCTTGTGAAGAAACTACTGTATTGTTACTGGAACCGGTTGCTCAAGAAACTCAGACTGTACTGTAATGAAGATTGTTGCTGTAATATCCCTGAATTGCACTGGCCATGCTTCAGATTAAATTCCACTGTTAAACTGTTGAAAAAGACTCTTGTCAGATGTGTCTGGTCAGCAATTGAATCTATCGTGTGCCTGAGAGAAGCTGCAGCCTATGGTCGCCCTGAGTAACGGTTCCCCGAGGATTCCAAAGAATTCATGAAACCGGTCTCGCCCTATCTGAACCGAGCAGCGTGCGTGTAACACATGTTTAACGCAATGTCACTCTATCACACCTTATCACACAGAGGCCTTATAAATTCTAGATGATTGGAATTTTGAACAAAAAGAACTTCTGAACCTTCTGCGTATCCTGCTGACTACGCCAAATGTTTTGCCAAGTTTTTTTTAACGCTAAGGTTCGGATATGGCTTTAAAGAAGGAAACCACTTGCGATGTTACGCAATTTTATTTATAATAGTTGATTTAAAAGATAAAATACATAATTAAAGGAATAGTATGATATGATGATATTGCGAACACTTTTGTATATGTTATAATACAAATGTTAAGTACATATATATACTCACTTCATCACCAAGGAGCTTTTAAACATCATCCGTCGGGAATATCAGAGAAGCAATTTCACCAAGACAGAGAACTCCTAGAAATCTTCATAACACTGCATGGACAGGTATCACAACACTACACACCAGTGCAGGTACAACTTATGGCTTCTGCTCAGTAATATTCTCTCTGGCCTTATATAGTAAATGTACACTACTAAGTCTAATTCACCTTTGCCCCGACAGTGGCTGGCTGTAGGAAGAAAGATAAATCAGATACAGGCTCTTACATAGACAATGGTACACAATTCAAAAAGCTCTTAGGGATCAAGTACCGTATTTTTCGGACTATAAGACGCACTTTTTTCCTACAAAATTTTGGAGGAAAATGGGCTTACGGAGCACTGAATATTCATGCTCCTTAATAGCGGCACACAGTGTATTCCCAGTGCGGCTCCTGCTGCTGCCGGGCGATCGCTTTTGCCCGCTGTCAAAGGGCATGGATATTCACTCCCTCTCCACACCCATGGGAGTACACAGTCCCAGCGTGAGGAGCAGTGACTTCCGGCAGCTGATCTCTCCCTGTGAGCTGCGCATGGCAGTGACCCCATGCACGGCTCACATGGCAAGATCAGTGCGGGCAGACAGAACACAGCGCTGGAGGAGAGAGAAGAAAGGTGAGTAGGAGTGTTTATTTTTTTATGTGCAGTGTGATGGGGATTAGGGGGACCATGAATACCAGGATAAGGATGAGGGGGGCATACATAAAGGGATAAGGATGAGGGGGACCATGCGTGCCAGGATAAGGATGAGGGGGCCATACATACCAGGGTAAGGGGGCTATACATAACAGGATAAGGATGAAGGGGCCATGCATACCATGATAAGGATGAAGGGGCCATACTTACCAGGTTACGGATGAGGGGGTCATACATACCAGGATTCGGATCAGGGGGCCATACATACCAGGATAAGGATGAGGGGGCCATACATACCAGGATAAGGATGAGGGGGATCATACATACCAGTATATGGATGAGGGGAATCATGCATACCAGGATAAGGATGATGGGTGCCATGCATACCAGGATAAGGATGATGGGTGCCATGCATACCAGGATAAGGATGAGGGAAGTCATGCATACCAGGACAAGGATGAGGGATGTCATAAATACCAGGATAGGGATGAGGGATGCCATACATACCAGGATAGGGATTAGGGGTGCCATGCATACCAGGATAGGGATTAGGGTGCCATGCATACCAGGTTAGGGATTCGGGGTGCCATGCATACCAGGATAGGGATTAGGGGTGCCATACATACCAGGATAGGGATGAGGGGTGCCATGCATACCAGGATAAGGATGAGGGGTGCCATGCATAACAGGATAGGGATTAGGGGTGCCATGGATACCAGGTTAGGGATTAGGGGTGCCATGCATACCAGGTTAGGGATTAGGGGTGCCATAATACCAGGATAGGGATGAGGGGTGCCATGCATACCAGGATAAGGATGAGGGGTGCCATGCATACCAGGATAGGGATTAGGGGTTCCATGCATACCAAGATAGGGATTAGGGGTGCCATACATACCAGGATTGGGGTATGAGGCGTGCCATGCATACCAGGATAAGGATGAGGGGTGCCATGCACACCAGATTGGAGGGGTGCCATACATATCAGGATGGAGGAGTGCCATGCATATCAGGATGGAGGGGTGCCATGTGAAGCATCGGCGTCTCTGCCTCCTGGCGGACAGAGACGCTGTTCCCCTCACCGCCGCAGTCCAGGTCCGGCGTCCTCCGGCTCCCCTGCTGCTGTGGCGTGCAGCCACCCGGGCACCGTGCTTAGGGCACGCGCGCGCTCCCTCCCTCTTAAATCTAGCCTACCTGGAGCACCAACCTCTTACCTGTCGTGCCCACCAGCTCGCCTACCCGGAGCAACAGTCTGGCTATCTGCCGAACCAGCCTGCTTATCTACCCGGACCACCCATCAGCCTTCCTGCTGTGCTCATCCGCTGTACCCATCTGACCCGTGGGAGTCACCTGCTCTCACACAAGGTCGGTCCTAGAGTGGCACCTGGTCCCCCTGCTCGGTCCCTCCCTGGTTCACGGAGTTGATTGAGCCGCCGTGCGACATTGGTCAGGCCGAGTAGGCACTTAGTCACGCCCCTCTGGTCCCTCCTTGCACCGAAGCACAGAGGTTCCACCTCCCGGACTCATAACACCATGCATATCAGGATGAAGGGGTGCCATGCATATCAGGATGGAGGGGTGCAGTGCATACCAGGATGGGGATGGGGACCAGGTATAATAGGAAGGGGGGGGGGGCCATATATACCAGGATGGGGGATATTATCAGAATCGGGGGACATTACCCCTATAGCAGTGTCAGCAACAGACCCCTTCCCCCTTAACAGGGCATCGTGACCACATTTTTTGCTTTAATTTTTTTTCTATTTTCCTCCTCTAAAACCTAGGTGCGTCTTATGGTCCGAAAAATACGGTAAGTAATTAAACACAAAAGGTTATGTAAATCTTCATGTTTTACAATAACCCTCCATAAACAGAAGACTATTGGTGATAGATGCTTCAGACAATGAATAAGCAGGTCCTAACATAGTCTTGTGTCTAAACTTCAAGTAAATACAAAGTAAATGAAAACAGAATGAGCCTTATCTATCTGTCAGTATATAACCAAACCAGAGCACATGCTGGTTTGATTTGAACACATTCTTTATATTTCATATTGGACCCAGAGTTCCATACATGTGTTCCTGAAATACTCGGTTTCACCATATCGCCCCTTATATTTATATAGTGCTGTCACACGTGCCACTTCTGAAGCTGCCAAAGGACAATTATACAGAAGCCCAAAACGTGACTTGTCTGAAATAAAAAAAAATTCTGTATGGCTCTATATGGTTTATTATATAGTTTCTGTATGGCACTATTATGTAGGTACTCACTGTAAGGCAGTATAATGTTGGTACAGTATAGCACTATTATGTAAGTATTGTATATGTATTATATATGATCCATACCAGCGCTCGGCCAGATGGACACTCGGCATGCAATGCAAGTTATATACCTTGAACTACTTGGTCTCATCACTCCATTCGAACCCAATATCTTATGTCGCTAAACCATATTCAGAGACACAAATCTTCTGAATTCTGGGGGTAGGCGATGACCTTTATTAACAAATGATATAAAGCTCACACAAAAATACAGGAGGATCTTGCATTTTAGAATGGATGATGAAGAAGTCACCAGCCATCGCCACTGCTCCTGCGGAGGGCAAGTCTGGATCTGCCTGTTTACCATGTCGCTGCCAAGTGTCTTCTCATCTTCTCATGCAAGATTATCCATCCTCCAACAGTGACAATTATAAAGAAAGCAGAAGACATAATATCAATACATATTTTTTTATTTTACTCACTTATATAGCGCCATTAATTCCACAGCGCTTTACAGACATTATCATCACTGTCCCCATTGGGGCTCACAAGCTAGATTCATATAAAATGTAACAGTAATGTACATATGGTAACAACCCTAATAAGGATAAAAATAATAAATGTCATAATAATGTACTCAATAATGTGAGGGAGGGTGGGCCGTGACACTTGCAAAATCTTGATGGCTGAGAATACAGAAATAGCGTTTCAGGAGTATAAAGATCTCAATAAGAAATGTAAAAAAGTAATCAAACTAGTAAAGTTATCTACCAAAACACAAATCGCCAGTGACATTAAAATAAATTCCCCCAAATTTTTACAAATATATCAATGCCAAAAAGAAAAAAATGGATGGTATCGGCCCTTCAAAAGATCATAATAAAATAATTATAGAGGGCAAAGAAAAAGCTGAAATATTCAACAGGGATGCCCAAACTTTTACATGCCACTGTATATGTGTGTGTATGATTGTGTCCATGTGATTGCAACTGAAGTTTGTTTGTGAGACGCACAAGAGTTGTTTACATTAGAACAAGCTCACTGACAGATTCTCAGCTAACTCACTCTGCAGCCAGATGTGCAGGGTAATAAAGAGTCTGTAAAAGCCACACAGTGTAAAATTTGTAAGGAAATCCAATTTCAAGCAATATTTTTAGCTCTATTTACATGCATTAAAGAAGTTATCCACTACTTGGACAACTCCTGTTTATACCCCACGCTTGGCCCCCGTAAAATAATAAAACTTATACTCCCCTCCAGTGCTGGCGCCGTTTCCGTAGTGTCAGAATTCGCTGTCCCCGGGGCTCACATTGTCTTGTTGTTGTGACATGTGACACCGGTGACAATCAGCGCAGGCGTCAATGTCTCTGCGTTCAGACAAATGGGACATGAAAAGGAAGGCAGAGATGAGCCGCATCCAGGGTCTCCTCTTCATGTTCGATTTGTCCAAAGGCGGAGACAGTGACGCAAGCACTGATTGGTCACGAGTGTCACATGTCACAATAACTGCACGAGAACCCCGGGACCGCGAGTGTCGACAGCGTGGGAACGGCGCCAGCAAGGGAGGTGATATAGTTTATTTTATTTTATCATGGGAGGTGAGTAAGGCTGTGTGCCCACAATGCGTTTTTTAAGCGTTTACGTAGCGGCAAAAACACTGCAGAAACGCATTAAAAACGCATGTTAGAAGGCCTGCCATGATCCCCAATGATAATCCGCGTGTGCTATGCACATGCTGCGGACATTTCTGCTGCGGATTATCATTGCGGAAAAAAACGCAGCACTATCAATTATTTTGCGGAAGCGCTGCATTTTCGCCGCCATTGACTTGCATTAGAATACGCCAATTCCGCAAGACTGCATCTGTACTTGCATAATTGGCGCGTTCTAATGTGCGGATGGTACCCGGGTGTAGAGGAGAAGAGAGTCTCATCCACACCCAGGTACCATTAAAAAAAAGCTGTAAAAAAAAGAATAAAATAAAAAATAAATATATACTTACCTTCCGGCGGCCCGCGCTGTGCTCCTCCTTACTTCCCGGCACTTCGCGATGGAATGAAGGACCTGCGCTGACGTCAGAGTCATGTGACAGGTCACGCGACGCTGACGTCGGCAGGTCCTTCAATCCACCGCTGCCGGCAGCCGGGACGGTGAAGCAAGACAGCGCGGGCCGTAAATATACGAGGGCGATCCAAAAGTAATGATAATCAATACTAAACACAATGAATATAGTCAAAATTTTTTTTTATTTTTCTACATAGTCTCCTAACAAGTCTATACATTTAGTCCATCTCTTTTCTCAACTTAGAATTCCCTTCGAAAAAAATTCTTGATCTTGACCCTCAAAAAAATCCCCAACAGCTGTTATCACGTCGCTATTGTCGTCAAATTTCTTGCCCCGGAGGTGTTCCTTGAGCCAAGGAAAGAGAAAGAAGTCACTGGGGGCTAGATCTGGCGAATAGGGGGGGGGGTTGTTCCACCAGTTCAAAGCCCGCTTCTTGTATGGTAGCCATGGCAACTGCAACTTTGTGAGCCGGCGCGTTATCTTGGTGAAACAGCACTCCAGCCTGCCGTTTGCCGCGCCTTTTCTCCTTGATAGCCTCCCGCAATCTTCTTATTTGTTCTGTGTAGTAGGAGCCCGTAATAGTGGCTCCCTTCTCCAAATAGTCCACCATAATAATTCCTTCAGCGTCCCAAAAAACGGACGCCATAACCTTCCCTGCTGAGCTTGACACTTTGAGTTTCTTCGGTGTCAGTTCGTTGGCTCGTTTCCATGTCATCGATTGTTGTTTCGTTTCGGGATCAAAGTGGTGGATCCAGGTCTTGTCCATGGTCAAAAAACGTGACAAAAAATTCTCCTTGTCTGCTTGGAACTTTTCGAGACGTGCTCTTGAAATGTTAACTCGTTTCTTCTTTTGCTCGTCGGTTAACATTTTTGGCACCCAACGCGCCGAGACCTTTCTCATATGCAATTCTTTTGCAAGGATTCTTTGAATACTGCCATATGAGATCCCTGTGACCTCCGCTACATGCTTGATAGTCACTCTTCGATCGGCCAATACAACTTCTTCAACTTTTTTCATGTTTTCTTCATTGAGGGACGTGGATGGGCGTCCTTCACGATGTTCATCTTCCGTCGATGTTCTTCCCAGCCTAAATTCCTTGGCCCAGCGTGCAACTGTGGAATATGGAAGAGAAAAGACCCCAACGTTTCCACCAAGTCGCTGTGTATGTCTTTGGTAGTAATTTTTTTCAAGCAGAGGTATTTGATGACAGCTCTGAGCTCGTTTTTTTCCATTTTGATGTTCACTCCTCGGCAGTTCCTACTCAAATGAATGTAGCTCCCATGAATCGTGGCCTATTTAAGTGATTTTTTTTTCCTGGACTAGTGGGTACCTAAGAGAGAAGAAAACATTTTATTTTAATTTCTGTGTGCAATAGAAATAACCGATTATCATTACTTTTGGATCGCCCCTCGTATATTTATTTTTTTATTTTTTGACATTCTCTCGGTCACACTATATAAATTCATGCCGGTTGCATGGATTTATATAGTGTGACCAAGTTGTCAAGCATTTTCCAAGTGATGCTAAAATCACAACCCGCATGCGGAAATGCAAGTGAAGAACGCTTCACATCTGCATGTCCCTGGCAGGAAAAATGCATGTACAATCCGCATGTACAATCCGCATGTACAATCCGCATGCGTTTTTTTCTGCCAGGGAGATGCAGAAACGCTCAGGAAAAAATCCTGAGCATTTCTGCATCGTGGGCACATAGCCTATAGGTTGTTTTTATCTTATCAGGGTTCAACATTTTCAAATGAAAAGATTCATTAGGTGACTCTTTGTATCAAAGTACACTGAGTGTATATGCATGCACCGCACGATGACATCACAATGGCTTAGAACCTCCAGCGACCGGCTGATGATGTCACAATCGGCCCCTGCGTATAAGTATGGGCGCCGGCCGGATCCCAGTCACTCACTATTGTGTGTTGCAAAATTTGCTATAGAAAGTGATATTTATTTGTTATTATCAGCGCCCTCCGGTGGGAAGAGAGAAAGGTAAGTCTGAACTTCATCTAATGAGTAATGGGAGTCTGTCCCAGGGGGAGACACAACCTGTAGATGATTATAGGGGGGACATATATAGATTTCCCTATAAAATTATCCCCAATAACAGTATAGACACGGTTTTGTAAATTGTCATTAACCCTTTTAGAACATGGCCAATATTTCCTCCTCTTCTTATTCTTCATTTTTCCAATCACTTAGTCAGGTGAAAGCTTGTTTTTTTCTTTTTGTGAGACGAGTTGTTGCTGAAAAATGGGGAAACAATTACGAGTGCGGTGAAATGGTGAAAAGCAAAATAATTTTGCAACAGTTTTTTGTGCTTCCTTTTCACCGCATTCATTTTTTGGTAAGATTTATCTGGAAATATGATTCAGGGTCAGCGTGATTACAGCAATATCAAACATATTGCTTTTTATTATCATTATCATTAGTATTATTATTATAGTGGTTACAACAATTTCAGAACTTTGTAAAAAAAAAAGTTTTTTTCACCATTTTATGAGCCTCTGCTCTTGTTTTTTTTCCATGGCGAGTTGTCATTATTATTGACACCATTTTTGGGAACATACAAAGATTTGATGACATTTTATTGCATTTTTGGGGGGAAGATGCTGCGATAGAAAAAAAAAGGCAATTCTGGCGTTTTGATGGTTTTTCTTACTTTTATGGATACATTGATGCACAATATGTATATTTTTATCTCTTTAGTTTTTAATTAGGAACAGGAGTTAATTGAACTTTTTATATTTTATATATATTTTTTTAAATTTTTGTTGATATTTATTTTTATTTTTTTACTCCCCCTGGTAGACTTGAACCTATGATTGTTTGATTGTTTATACTATATACAGCAATAGCACAGTATTGTGGTATATATTGAAATTTATGTTCTTATTGTGCTGTAGTACCACAATTCTCAGCATGCACTTCTAGAAAAGTATAGGACTACAGGTGTCAGCATGCCCTGTCATCAGAGTCCTTATCATTCTGTAGTACTACAACACCCAGTATATACATCTGGAAAAGTATAGAACTAGCAAGATCCATCCTCAAGTCTTTCATTGTGCTTTGGTCTATAATGAAATTGATGTTCCTCTTGATGGATGGATGGATGGATGGATTCAGTAGTACTACAAAACTCAGCATGTCCATCCATCCATCCAGAGGGACATGAATTTCAATATAGACCACAGCACAATGAAAAACGTGAGGGTGGAGCATGCTAGTTCTATACTTTTCCAGACGTACATACTGGGTGTTGTAGTACTACAGAATCCATGGATGGATGGATGATTAGATAGATCGATGACATCACAATGGCTTAGAACCCCCAGTGACCGGCTGATGATGTCACAATCGGCCCCTGTGTATAACTATGGGCGCCGGCCGGATCCCAGCCACTCACTATTGTGTGTTGTACTCACGATTTCTGTGTTGCAAAATTTGCTATAGAAAGTGATATTTATTTGTTATTATCAGCGCCCTCCGGTGGAAAGAGAGAAAGGTAAGTCTGAACTTCATCTAATGAGTAATGGGAGTCTTTCCCAGGGGGAGACAACCTGTAGATGATTATAGGGGGACATATATAGATTTCCCTATAGAATTATCCCCAATAACAGTATAGACACGTTTTTTGTAAATTGTCATTAACCCTTTCAAAGCACGGCCAATATTTCCTCCACTTTTTTATTTTTCTGATCACATAGTCAGGTGAAAGCTTGTTTTTTTTTTTTGTGAGACGAGTTGTTGCTTAGAAGAACAGCATTCATTTTACCTTATATTATACTGAAAAATGGGGAAAAAAATAATAACTATGGTGAAATGGTGAAAAAAAAACAGAAAAACAAAACTGTTTTTTGTGCTTTTTACCACGTTCATTTTGTGGTACGATTGATCTGGAAAGATGATTCAGGGTTCATATTGTTTTATTATTATTATTATTGTTATTACTTACCGTAAGTGGTTACAACAATAGTTTTAGAATTTAAAAAAAAAATTGATTTGTTTCACCATTTTATGGCAAGTTGATGTTTTTATTGACACCATTTTGGGGAACATACACAGTTTGGGTGACTTTTTATTGCATTTTTCGGGGAAGGTGCCGTAATAAAAAAAAAAACAAGGGAAAAAAAGGCCATTCTGGCGTTTTGATTGTTTCTCTTACTTTTATGGATATATTGATGCCAGAGACTGTATTTTGCAGATTAGAAGATGCGCCCCAAATTTTGGGGAGGAAAATGGGAAAAAAATGAAATTAATAAAATAGTGCGTCTTATAATCCCCATTTACGATAGCTTACCCGGGGGTGGTCGAGGGGGCTGCGGTGAAGCGGGATCCCAGGAGGCAGGGTCGCTGCTGCAGAAAGCTTTCAACGGTGGCAGGAGTGGGGCGATGCTGCAGGGCCCGGGCTGGAAGGTTGGGGTGCTCAGCACAGTGCGAGACTGCTCCGGGCCACGGGCTTTCAGAAAATATCAAACAAGTCCCCACACTGCCCATCGTTTGCATCGTTTTCACTGCAGTGGACTTTGGGAAAATGGCGCATGTTTAGATTGAGATCTCCGCTCCCAAGATCGAGATCTCGGGAGCCGAGATCTACACATGCTCCGCTGGAGGCGTCCATTTTCCCGAAGTCCACAGCAGTGAAAACGATGGGCAGTGCGGGGGCTCCACTGACATTTTCTGGAAGCCTGGTGCCCGAAGCAGCCTCGCATCGCTGACCACCCCCACCTCCCAGTCTGGGGCCCACAGCATCGCCCCACCACCTTCAACTTCCTGCAGCAGTGACCCTGACTCCTGGGACCCTGCTCCACCGCAGATACCCCCCCAGCCCGGTAAGCTACAATTGGATTATAAATCGCACCCCCATTTTCCCCCCAAATTTGGGAGAACAAAAAGTGAGTCTTATAATCTGAAAAATACATATATATATATATATATATATGCTTGTTTTTTTTCTCTTTATTTTTGAAATCTTTATATTTTATTATTTTTTTTATATTAAAGAAAAACTTTTTTTGCTGAATTTGACCTCATTTTTAGTCCCTCTAGGGGACTTAAACTTATTGTTGTTCGATTGCTTATTACACTATATACTGCACTACCACGGAATTGACTGAGACTAATGCAATATTTTTACCGTCTTGTGTTTTTCTCCAGTGTTTGCAGGGCTCTGTTGAACATGGCATCTCTCTTCAATTCCACCCCAAAAATGCCACTTCTCTTAGAAGATGTGGAAAAAGGAAAAGACCAGCAAGATGAGGATGAAAACTGCGAAGAACAGGACCTGCACGCCCGGACTGGAGTCTCCATAGTCCGCTCTTTCATTATTGTAGGCGTTCTAACCTTCATCAATCTGGTCACCTTCATAGCTGCCTTCACTTTCGTAGGTAAGTAGGCGTAAACCGGCTTATGTCGGGGGCAAGGTGTATAAGGCCCAAAACTGCAAAAAAAGAAGAAAATCTTCATGGCCAACGAGAAGGCTCGTTAGCTGCTGTGATGTCTATTCCTGCACTTCTCTAATTACAATAATCATTCGTGTTCTTCTTTTTGTTCTGGCAGGAGCGATTTCTTACCTACAAAGCGCATTTAAAATGGACGACAGCAAATCCGGCCTTATAAGCTTAGGTAAACTTTTAACATAAAATCCTATTCTATAGGTCACTTGTGAGGACGGCTGGAATCTCGTGACATCATAAGGTTCCAATTTTGTAACGTTCACATGATGGCCGCCTTTATAGTTACCAAAAATGCAAACAGTGATGAGGACGGGAGAAGTGTTTTCAGTGCAACAGTTTAAATAATCCTCAAATATAAATAAATATATGTTAAAGAAATCATTTCTATTAACTGTGACCTCTTGTTTTTCCCCTTCTAGTATTCACGATCAGCAGTGTCCTGTTTGGTCAAATCTATGGATACCTGGGTGACCGCTGGAACAGAAAATACATCATGTGTGCAGGGATGTCCTTCTGGTCGGCCATCATTCTCTGCAAGTCCTACGTTCCCAATGAGGTAACTGATCTAATTGGTAGAAGCATAAAGACTTAAGGCTCATGCAGACGTCTGTGGATCTCGGTGCCATCATGGACAATAATGCACGGACTGGCCGCGGGTCTTCCGACCCGAGCATCGCTATCACGCTGTCAGAGATCGGACCGGGATCCACCGACGTCTGCATGAGCCCTAAAGCCTCTCACTTGTTTGTATGTAGATCAGTATTTTGCATTAGTATTTGCAAGACAAAAGTGAGAGCGGGTCCAAAATTAGGAAAAGTTTATAATTTTTCCATTACCGTATTTCTTTAGGTGTCTTAGAAAACTTTCATAAATGGTCACTGAATATTTTTTTGTGTTTTCACAGTATTTTACAGTTTTTCTCCTAATTAATGGACTGTCTGGAGCTGCAGAGGCAAGTTTTAAAATAACTGCCCCCTCCATCATTGCCGACGTCTTCGTGGGAGATCGGCGCAGCCGCGCGCTTAACTTGTATTACTTAGCAGCACCCTTTGGCTGGTGAGTGTAGATCTATTTATTGTTTTAAGGAGGGAATCATAGCCAAACTGTCTAAGAGTAAGTCCGACAAGGCGGATTTGCTGTGGACTTTTTTCGGTACGGATTTTGCTCTACAGATGCATGTACAATACATATGGATGGCGTTTCAAAAACCCCTCCGCAAGTAATGATCATGGTGTCGCAACACGTAGGGGGAGGATCAGCAGTGAACCAGCAAACATTTCTGGAATTGCTGCAGATTTCTAGGAAATTGATTCAAGACTCTAAATGGAAATATTTTTTCAGCAATGTCAAGACTTTCCCTAACAGAAAACTGCACTGATTGCTATGGGCAAAAAAGTTTTCTGCTAGACAGTTTGACTTTTAGCACTTATGACAAGAGCTCCTCAAAGAATGTGAAGACTCAGAATGATCTTACACTTTTTATTGTTTTTTTATAAATCATTTAAATGGACATAGGAAATGTTGTAATATATCTTATCAGGAAATATACTTATTTCCCTTCATTAATTCACTGATAAAAATCCATCTTCAGTGACAAGACAGATTGTAGCTTTATGCGGCATGGGGTAACAGTTGCTGCTCATAGAAGTCTATGGAGGGGGTGGAGTAGGAAGGAGGAGCCGGAAAAAGGCACTCAAAAATGTATATGTTTATATGTGTGCAGAAATTATGACAACTTTGTTTTTGTTTTTTACAGTGGCCTTGGTTACATCATTGGGTCTAAAGTGACAAGTGCATTTGGTGGCGCCTGGCAATGGGCCTTCCGGGTAAGTAATAGGTCTGAGGGATCTTGTGGACAAACTGTGAATCTTAATTATAATTCCTGAATCGTATTAAAGGGAATCTGGCAGTATGTTTTTCCATTTGATCTGAGAGCAGGGGCCCTGTAGGGGCAGAGCACCTGATTCCAGCGATGTGTCACTTACTGCTCCTTGTAGATGCTTTAAAAAAAAAATCACTGTTTTATTAGCAGGAGATTATGACGAGGGGACTAGTTGTCTCGTGCCATGTAGTCCTCCTGTTCTGTGTAACCCCGACCCCACCACTGATTGGTGGCTTTCTGCCTATGTACAGTGTGCACAGAAAAATCTACCAATCAGTGGTGTAGGCAGGGTATACAGAGCTCAGCATTCAGAGTACTGCTAGATCTGCAGCAGAGAAAACTGGGATTTTATCAATACTTCACCAAGCACACCAGCAAGTGACACATCGCTGGAATCGGGGTCTCTGTCCCTGCATTATGCTGCTCTCAGATGCGCAGCAAACACCTCATCGCAGATCCCCTTTAATGGAACCAGTTCCACAACAGTCTGTGCTCATGTCCTTTTTGTGATGAAACCTCTGTATATGTGATATGTGATGTCTCCTTCTTCATCTACACAGATCATCTCTGCTCTGGGCCTGGTAGGAGTCCTGCTCATGGCTGCATTTGTAAAAGAACCGTCCAGAGGAGCTGCAGAGGAAAAGAACAAACCACTGAGCTTCAAAGGATGGCTTATGGATGCCAACCAACTGCGTAAAAAGTAGGTGTCTTCTGTGCATTGATTTATGTCACTGATCTCCCCCGTGACTTCTGCGTCATTTACAAGTTTTTTACCCTTTTCTCTCTCTGCAGCCGAAGTCTTCTGTTTTCTACTCTTGGGACTATTATGGTAAAATTTGTGGCAGCTGCATTCGGCTTCTGGGCTGTTACTTTCCTGAAGCGTGCCCGGGCTCTCATGCTACAGAAGGCGCCATATCAGACTCAACTATCCAACTATGATGACAGGTACAAGTTTAGCAAACTTTATTTTGACATTCACTGGTGGGAATTTAATTCCCCCTATGACCGTTTTCTCTCTAAAAAAAAATATTTATATTTCAAATTATTATTATATCAAATTATTTATATTTCATTTCTTCAAGCTACTTTACTAATCTCTTTACCGCTTTTCTTTGCAGTCTGATTTTCGGAGGACTTACGGTCATCTCTGGCATCCTTGGAGTTGGAACAGGGGCGGAGATAGCCAAGAGATGCAGGAAGTACAACCCTCGTGCTGACCCTATAGTTTGTGCGGTTGGATTGCTGGGCTCCGCCATTTTCCTGCTGTTGGCTATTATTCTTGCAGACATCAGCCTTGTGGCCACTTATGTAAGTACCTGGAGTACAGATTGCTTTCATCCCCTTACTGGGTCTCGGCTATAGGACCGAGCAGTAGAAATCATAGACTATGGCGGGGGCTGTCTATGAATGTACGGAGACTGGGGTGGATGAATGGATTATAAAGACAAAACCTATGGGGGATAGGAAAGCGTGCAAGACACAAATGTTTATATGTATTGTTCTTTACTCTCTGCAGGTGTTCATCGGGACCATATTTCTGAGCCTGAACTTTTCAGTTTCAACTGATATCCGCCTGGTGAGTGGAGAAAAGCGCTAAACTTATCATAGCTATAATTATATGTATGTAGTCAGTCTCTATGTTCTGTTTTTACCCATCAAATGCCCCATAATCCTGGCTGTGCCCAAGCGTCTGTTGGGTAATTCCCAACTAAAAATAAACCTGGCGCAAGATGATTAAAAACTTCTTTAGTAAAATCTCAGTCCACAACATGTCTGGGCTTCTTATCTATCCTGGCTGATTGTGCATTTAAAGGGGTTGTCCACTACTTTCACATTGATGCCCTACCCGTAGGATATGGCATCAATGTAGGATGGCCGGGGTCCCGCACGCGGCACCCCCGGCGATCAGCAGTTATTGGTATCTGCAGCGGCTGCCACCGGCCGGAGGGGCTTACCTGCGGTGTTTGGCCGTCAAGTTATAGTGGTCACCGCGGTGTACTGCACATCCACCTCCTATTCAATTGACTTGAATAGGTAAGGACTTCCGGCTGGTGGCAGCCGCCGCCGGCACCGATAACTGCTGATCGGAAGGGATGCCGCATGCGGGACCCCGGCCGATCATACATTGATGCCCTATCCATAGTGGACAACTTCTTTAACTTAGGCTTCAAGTATGTTCACTTTGTCCATGTTCTCTTGTCTCGTTGGGTTCAGTGACTCCTTCTGCTCATTCAGAATATTCTCTTGTTTCAGTATGTGGTTTCTCCCACAAGGCGATCAACAGCACAGGCGTTATCGATGGCGGGGTCCCACCTGCTGGGGGAAGCTGGAAGCTCCTATTTCATCGGGCTAGTAAGTAGCTGTTACATATTCTCACATCACTTTAGGGCTACATTCACACATCTGTTTCCATTTGTACATTGTCGCAAAACAGACCATTTTTCTCTTGTGTCATCTGTTTTTTTAAAAAGTGAAGGTGGTAGACTGTCCAAACTTTATTTATCCATTGACTCTTAATAATGGATCAATGAAAAATGGATGAAACACAGATGGAAAACTGAAGTACAAAGTATATCATCCTTTCTCCATCCATTTTTAACAGATTCCTATAGACTAGAAATAGTAACCCCAGTTTTAATTTTTATTTCATAAATCAATAGTACAGTACACATGAAAATAAGAAACGTTGGAATATATCTTTTCAGAGAAATCTGCTTCTTTCTCCTCTCGAACTGATCGTTTATTCTCAAAGTTCTCACTGTATTCAGTGAAGCATTACTGGGATAGGAGATGACAGTTGGTGCTTATAACATTCTATGGAGAGGAAAGAGGGAGGAGCTAGAGGCAGGCTCCCCCCATGTACATAGAATCTGATCAACAGCAATTGTCATCTCCTATCTCAGTAATGTAAAAATCTGTCTTCACTGATTACAGATTTTATCTGTGAATTAAGAATGTTATAAATTAATGGAGGAAAAATAAGCAGATTTATCTGATAAGATCTACCACAAAGTTGCTTATTTTCACGTGTACTGTATTGATTTTATAACGACAGTTACTCTTTACTGGCCAAGTCTGATCCGCAGAACGGATGAGAATAGGACATGCTCTGTCACAGAGGAGTTTTTAAAACTCGCTGTAGCCTATTCATAACATACTTAAAAGGGTTCACCGGGACTATTTGATTTTTTTTACTATGGGCTAACAGGCAAGTCGTTGCTAAATACCTGCCTGTAGTGCCCGGGACCGATCTCTGCCAACACCCGCGATTCAGTGGCCTCCCCTGATATCACGTTGACAGAGCAGCATCTTCTCTTCCGCTCTGTTGACGGGGTGGCAGAACTCCAAAGACAAGATGTCCTGGAGTTACGTCACAGATTATCTGCTGAAGAAGGATGTCACAAGTGTCCTGTTCCCAGACAATGTGTAGTACTGGAGCTGCGGATACTGGAAGCATTGCTGTTCATAGTTTGGAGGAGCTGCTATCTGCAGTGAGGCACCTTCTCTTTCTATGATCACCAGATTTCATTGGTATCCATTGACTGCTGTCAGCATAAACGTGTCCAGTCAATTATGTTTTTTTACTTTCATTAACCATACATAATTATTTATCTCGTCTCATCTTCAGATATCCGACCGCATCAAAAGTTACAATCCAGACTCGGCTCTTTCGAACTTCCGCAGTCTGCAGTACGCCCTCATGGTTTGCCCCTTTGTGCTGGTTTTCGGAGGAGGATTCTTTTTCGCATGCGCCCTCTTTGTTGAAAATGATCGTAAGAAGGCAGAGACAGAGTCTGAAGGTACGTGCAGAAATAAGTTAATTATCCGATCATATCTCTTACAGAATTGGATTAGCATTAGCTCCATAATTAGTAAATGTAATACCCAGCATCTGTATAATACATCCATCCCCATAACAAAGCTCCATAACATAACATTAACAAAGCTGCATAACATAACATTAACAAAGCTGCAATTAACTTATTATTATGACATAAATAGTTTTATCCTAAGGCTATGTGCCCACGATGCAGAAATGCTCAGGATTTTTCCTGAGCGTTTCTGCATCTCCCCTGGAAAAAAAAACGCATGCGGATTGTACATGCGGATTGTACATGCGGATTGTACATGCGTTTTTCTGCCAGGGACATGCGGATGTGAAGCGTTCTTCACATGCATTTCCGCATGCGGGTTGATAAGCGCTTTCCAAGCGATTTTAGCATCACTTGGAAAGTGCTTGACAACTTGGTCACACTATATAAATCCATGCAAACGGCATGGATTTATATAGTGTGACCCCAAAGAATGGTTAAAAATAAAAAAATAAATATATACTTACCTTCCGATGGCCCCGGCAGTCTTGCTTCACTCCGTCCTGGCTGCCGGCAGATCGCGGTACACTGAAGGACCTGCCAACGTCAGCATCGCGTGACCCGTCACATGGCTATGACGTCAGCGCAGGTCCTTCAGTCCACCGCGATCTGCCGGCATGGGAGGACGAGCGCACCGCGGCCCGCCGGAAGGTAAGTATAACATATATTTTTTATTTTATTCTTTTTTTTACAGGTACTATGGCACCTGGGTGTGGATGTCTCCTCTCCTCCACACCCGGGTACCATCCCCACAATGGAACGCATACATCTACATATACAGTGATGCGGAGTCCATGCGGTCTAATGCAAGTCAATGGCGGAGAAAACTCAGCGCTTCCGCAAAATAATTGGTAGTGCTGCTTTTTTTACGCAATGATAATCCGCAGCGGAAATTTCTGCAGCATGTGCACAGCACATACGGATTATCATTGGGGAACATGGCAGACCTTCTACCATGCGTTTTTTAAGCGTTTCTGCAGCGTTTTTGCCGCTGCGGAAACGCTTAAAAAACGCATCGTGGGCACACAGCCTAAGTGTGACCCTACCCTACTGATATGGGGCTGATTATATGACATAAATTGTATTTGAAAAAATCTGCTATGTCTTTTTGGTGGAATCTACTTTTAAGATAACCTGTCACTCGCCATAAATATACATTTATTTTAACCCGGTATAAATGCTGCTATTCTCCTGAATACGGCATTGTTTGTCTCTTGTTCTCAAATCTCCTTGTTCCTGATAGGTCTCCCTGCTCCCTATACATTTATCCACTATTTTAGCCAACTGGCCGTTGTCATCAAGATGTTTCTCAAAAAGAGAAGTTTTTGAGGGTCACGCCCACTTGGCAAAAATAAATACAAATACTAGATTTACATAAAGGGAAAAGGGGGCAATTTCTCAGGAAATTAGAATCTTGAGGAACAAAGGATGAACAATGCCAGATTCAGGAGAACAACAGGATTTACAACGGGTAAAAAATGGTAAATGTCGGATCATCTCGTTCAATTGTTTTTACTTAACATTTACAAAAAAAAATAACATTAAGAAGGAATATAAATTGGGGAGGGGAAAAAGGAGTAATGGGGTAACAATGGGAAGTTACAGGAGAGAAAGTAAAGGCAAGGCTAGTCATTATTATTAGTAATAAACAACTATTATAACTTTGACCATAATATGTGTAAACAATTAGTTTGGTATATATCCAGTATTGTTTGTTTATACAACTATTTTAGTTTTTAAGTTTTGGGTTTAGCCTGAGTAAAAAAAACTCTTCCACTATGGCATTCATCTAACTAAATATCAGCTACAACATTTTTTCACTAATCGCAAAGTTGAACTTAAATATTGTGCGCTGATGCCTTTCCATTACTTCTAATATTGATGGAGGAATTATTTGCTTCCATTTTGTTGCGATTAAATGTTTAATCACCAAAAAGATATGACAAGAGATATGTTGAAATTTGGGTGGGATTTCTTCTAGACCTTGTGATAATAATATTAATTGTGGTGTAAGTGGAATATTGGGTTTAGAAATTCATAGGAGTAAGTTCAAAGTTTCTTTCCATAATTCCTTTATGGACAACTCCAAAATATGTGTAAAATGTCTCCCGGTTTAGCACAACCTCTCCAGCATAGAGGAGGTTGGGAAGGAAATGCTCTGCGGGGTCTCATTGGAGTAAAGGAGCACCGCAGCATAATGTTATAGTGCGTCTCTTGGAAACACGTAGTGGCACAATATGTCAGGTTTAATGCTTTACTGTACATGTAGATAATCCTTCTGTATCATTTTATATCAAATAATTTAATTTTATTTCATCTTTATAGACTTTGTCCTGAAGGAGGTAATATCTACAGCTCCATAAATTAGAACTTTTTAAAGCTGGACCTGAGGAAAAATGAAAGGTAAGATAAGATGGGAATAGTCAACTTTAACTTTTTTAATTTTTGGTAATGAGAATATATAATTTGAGAATATAATTTGAGTGGGTTTTCAGATCCTATTATTTCAGAGTTAGAATTTTTAGTTTCTTTCCAGGCCAGGTATCTCTTCTTAGAACTATTCAATCCTTTTACAAGAGGAGATAAAATATTAAGTACCAATTTTATTTTTTTAAGGGGATGAGTGATAATACCAGATGGGAAATATATTAGTTATACAACCATATAAATCATCGTATAAAACTGTACACTTGTTAAACTACGTTTTGCTTCTTTTGTTGGAGACAGTGGCTCCAGCTTTGCGGCACGAATCATCACGTTGTACATTCAATGTCCGTTCCGGCTATGACAACTTGCTGGAGGTCCTAGATTCATTGGGGATCTGCAGGGGTTTGTCTGACATCTTTAAGTTCCTGGATGTCTTTTAATGTTTTAGAAATACTTGATCTTTTACTAAAGCTAAAATAGTGGGGAGAAGATCCTTTACAGTAAAAATAGTTCTATTTAGATCTAGCTTTATTAACGCCACATAATCAATAATTTATTTTTTAATTTAAATTTATAGATTTAAAAAATTGCACTCATGTACTTCTTAGATATCCATGAAATGCTTAGTGCCGGCCAATATGAAACATTCTGGGTTTAGGAGTCCAGTGGGTGGTCTCAGATCTCACATAGTGATTGTCAGCCCCCTCTATATGAATGGGGGGTACAGTCCTAAACTAAGAATAAGCCAATATCACTTATCTTAAATCTTTTCTCACAAGGCTAGAAATCAGTAACCAGGAGTACATTGCCTGCCGTTTATATATGATATCCAGTTGTTTCATCTTCAGTCATATTTATTATTTCTACAGATCACTATTCCGGAGAGAGGCCTGATTGTGATCCGTCAATGAACAAAGAATCCAGCCGGATGTGACGACTCTTCCACAAGGCGAAAACAAGTCAGAAAAAAGAGACAGATTCCGGGCTCGGTCTCTGTTCTCGCATACGACATTTACTGGACTTTCCGCAGTCAGATGAACTCACGGAATAAAGTGAGGTTCCTGCTGCATCAAGAGGCAGATTCCGGGCTCGGTCTCTGTTCTCACTTCTGGATACGACATTTACTGGACTTTCCGCAGTCAGATGAACTCATGGAATAAAGTGAGCTTCCTGCTGCATAAGGAGACAGATTCCAGGCTCGGTCTCTGTTCTCGTCCTATCATGATTAGTGCCACATTGAAGACTATTGGGCAACACGGTGGCTCAGTGGTTAGCACTGTTGCTTTGCAGCGTTCAGGTCCAAACCCAACCAAAGAGAACAACTGCATGGAGTTTGTATGCTCTCCCCGTGTTCGCGTGGGTTTCCTCCGGGTTCTCCGGTTTCCTCCCACACTCCAAAGACATACTGATAGGAAATTGATAAATAAATAATTAAATATTATTTCAACTATTATTGAAAATTCTTATATTTGACTCCTTGAATGAAGCTAATAGTCAGTGTATGATAACATATCTGAGCCTCTGTATGGGTCTTCACAGTGCTTAATAGAGGCAACTGGGGGTCAACCCAACAAATCATAGGAGCCTCAGGTCTGGTCAATGATTCCTCCCCAGGTCCACACATTGCATTCCATGTCCTGAGCTCACGTATGTGATCAGTCCTCCATTATGGTAAATGGAAAATATAGAAACAACCAATCAAAAGTCTAACACCTTACTGCCCTATGACATACCATTACATCATGGGCACATGGGATTAAACATGAACTGTGCTATTTTCATGGTAGTCGTGCTGTGCAGGCTTAGCAGCTGAGCCCGCACTTCAAGGAGAGTTGGCTGCAACTGCCGACTTTGGTGTTAGCACCTATCCCGACAGTTTAACCCTTTAGATGATGCGGTCAATAGCGACCACCGCATCAATATGGTGGACAGAAGGAAGGGGCCCCCTCTGTACCTTCATTATTACCCCCATGTTACAATCACGGTGTATCGATGGTTATCATGGCAAGCTGAGACCTAACAACAGCCTCTGGGTCTATCAGCAATGGAAGCTTGTTGAAAAAAAGAAGGATCGCTTCACTGTACCAAACTTTTAGGGTGCTCTGAAGAAATAGGTAGTATAGATATCAAAAAAGAACTTCGGCACTCCAATATGGATGCAAAAAATTGGTTATTAGCAGAATTCCCCTTAAATGAAAAGCAGGCCAACGTTTCGACCTAACATGGTCTTTCTCAGGGCCTATGCTAAACATCAAAAGAATATATCCCATCAACATTTGTATATAAACAGAAAATAAGGAAAAACAAAATATACACATACATCTACTTATAAATGATGTGGAATAACCCACAAAAGATTGTGAAATAAATTTGTAAGGTACAGTAGAATATGCAAATAGCGTGCGTTTTTTTAAAAAAATGTTTATATATGTATATAAATTCAAGAATAATGATATAGTAGGAGACCTCATGCTGCCACAAGAATATAAAGTATATATATATATATATATATATATATATATATATATATATATACAGTACAGACCAAAAGTTTGGACACACCTTCTCATTTAAAGATTGTTCTGTATTTTCATGACTATGAAAATTGTACATTCACACTGAAGGCATCAAAACTATGAATTAACACATGTGGAATTATATACTTAACAAAAAAGTATGAAACAACTGAAAATATGTCTTATATTCTAGGTTCTTCAAAGTAGCCACCTTTTGCTTTGATGACTGCTTTGCACACTCTTGGCATTCTATTGATGAGCTTCAAGAGGTAGTCACCGGAAATGGTTTTCACTTCACAGGTGTGCCCTGTCAGGTTTAATAAGTGGGATTTCTTGCCTTATAAATGGGGTTGGGACCATCAGTTGTGTTGTGCAGAAGTCAGGTGGATACACAGCTCATAGTCCTACTGAATAGTCCTAAATAATCAGTAACATGAAATATATTCAATTATTATAAAGTGACAAACAATCTAGTCACCCATACTGAAAGCCCAGTGAATGACCCACAACTTAAAACTTTAATCAGTAGCATAGAATTATCCGCTAAACCCTGGTTTATTATCCTATCCAATAGACACTGGACAGAGTGAGTTTTATGTCATATAGGTAGAGGGATTTTTGGGGGGGATATAGGAATTTTTTATTCATATTGTGCTTCATACTCCCTATTAAGTCCTTTCGGAGTGAGGATCTGTAGCGTATGTATCCAGTATAGCTCACGTTTTTTGAGGTTTTGAATCCGGTTGCCCCCCCCCGTCTATTTGGCGGAATGTGATCAATTACTTGATACCTTAGTTGTGAAATGTTGTGGGACATAGCTAGAAAATGTGCTGGTATAGGTAACATCATGCGTCCACAACGAATTGTTGATTTGTGTTGTGAAATGCGGTCTCGGATATGTTGGGTGGTCTCACCAACATACGCGAGACCGCATGGACACTTAATTAGATACACCACATACGTGGAATCACAAGAGAAATATTCTTTAATAGAATAACGTTTGCCAGAATGAGGATGTGTAAAAGTGTCATCCTTAGTAATATTTGAACACTGTAAACATCCTAGACACGGGAAAGTTCCCCTCCGGGGGGTGGCCAAGGTGCGTTGGATTGGTCCCTTATTTGTGGATCCCATGTCAGCTCTAACCAAATGGTCGCGAATGTTTCGGGATCTTTTATGACATAGTAGGGGGACATCAGTAAATTCCTCTATATCCGGATAAGATTGCTCTAACAGGGACCAATATTTTTTAATGCACTTGAATATCTGTCCCCCAAAGGGGTGATAGGTGTTCACGAAAGTCAGTTGTGAGTTATTATTCCGTCGTGAAGTAGGTTGGGTGACCTGGTTCAAGATATGTGATGGGTAAAGACCATGTTAGGTGGAAACGGACTGCTTTTCATTTATGGGGAATTCTGCTAATAAAAACCAATTTTTTGCATCCATATTGGAGTGCCGAAGTTCTTTTTTGATATCTATACTACCTATTTCTTCAGAGCACCCTAAAAGTTTGATACAGTGAAGCGATCCTTCTTTTTTTCAATTGACTGTTTCTTGGGATTACGCTCCTGTGGCTTCAATGTCGTTCACAACCTTTGCCTTTAATCAGGAAGAAGCAAGTGGAATACTTGCACATGTCACAACTCCCGTTACATTTCTCCACACCCCCACTGAGGAAGTACGCATAAGGGACCTAGAGAAGGAACAAAGGAGGTATACCGCTTTGGATCTACACTGCGTTACTCTCGCAGAATATCACAAAACACAACGAATTCCACGAGGATTAAGAGTCAACCTACGTCCTACTCTATTTAATGATAACTCTGATTATTGCAGTAAGTTCGAGGGGATCCTCAACAAATGCTCAATGGACATTATTGTGTTGACAATTGATTTTCTCCAGAAGGAAATAACCAATCTACATACTAGGATTGCCTCTACTGAGCAACAATTGAGTAATACAATTTCATCTGAAGAATTTACAACACTGAAAAACAAAGTGGACAAAACCATTTCTGAATATCGCAACGAACTCCAGATCCAGAAAAAATCTAAATTTCTATGTGACGCTGAAAACTACCTCAATAATCAAGTGTATAGATGGCGCTCTTCAGATCAAGGCAGAAGCAGCAGATCATACAGGCGAGGATACAACTCTTCTCCAGGCCGACACTCCTCTACAGACAGCAAACGAGGTACCTATCAACCAAATTATTTTTTGGATCAACGCAGAAACCGTCCACCAAGAATAAGACGAGGCGGGGGAGGCGATCGACAGACAGACAACGCTCGGATGACAACTCGTTCTCGGGTAGGACTAACATCGTGTATAACATCTTCTCACAATCCTTAGCACCGGCCGAATTAGACCTATTGCAAAAAGGTCTTTCATTTAGCCCTACACCTGCCTTTGATACATTCCAACTGGAGCAAGAACTACAACGCTTTTATAGAACCTTAAGATTGAAAGTCCATTTTTCCTCTGGTAGGGGGCTTACTACTGATCCTCCAGGTGCCTCTCAGAGCAGCCAGAATGATGGAATGTTCTCTTTACATGGCTTGAAACTGCGTATTCCTAGCCATTTCCAACCGCCTTGTACATATTATCATGTAGAGACATATATTGACTTGGTCCAGAAAGACATTAATGAAGTCCTACAAGCCATAAAGAGAGGCGATCTGCATAACAAAAATAACCTCAACCCTGAGGAAAGTATGGCCCTCTCCTCATTGAAAAAAAGGAAAGAACTTATTGTAAAACCAGCTGATAAGGGGGGAGCAATTGTTATTATGGACCGGTCTTATTATATATCAGAGATATACACTCAATTGAATGATACTGAAACGTATCTACCTATAACACGTAACCCCACCACAGAGGTAGCTAATTTAATTAAAAATTTAGTCTCACATCATTCTCAGAGAGGCACAATCGATTCCAAACTGTCAGAATTTTTGGTCAATCCAAACCCAATAATGCCGGTATTTTATACCTTACCCAAAATACACAAGAATCTATGGGCACCACCCGGGAGACCTATTGTAGCCTCTACAGATTCTATTTTGTCACCCTTGGCTATTACATTAGAAAAAATTTTAACACCCCATATTCAGAAGATTACCTCATACCTTAAGGACACTACCCATTTTTTGACATGCATAAGAGAATTAGGACCAATCCCTACTAACAGCATCCTAACAACAATGGATGTCAACAGTCTCTATACTAGTATCAATCACCAGTAGGGCATTTGTGCCACAATAAAATTTGTAAGAGCCCATACTACATTCTCAGCCGATCAGATTGACTTTTGCAGTGATTTATTAACTTTGATCCTCACCAAAAATTTTTTCATGTTTGAAGATCGTTTTTTCTTTCAAAAGAGGGGTACGGCGATGGGCTCCAATGTGGCACCCCCCTATGCCAATATCTTCATGGGGAATTTTGAGATAGATCATGTATATACTCACCCTCTGTTTGAAAAGCATGTGCTATGCTGGAGACGTTTTATTGACGATATTTTCTTTATTTGGACTGGCACAAGACAAAACTTAAAAACTTTTTTTGATGACCTTAACAGCAAAGTTACTAATCTGACATTTACCATACACCAAGACCCACATTCCATACGTTTTTTGGACACACGGATTACACTCGTTGACACAGGATATCTAGTCAGTGACTTATACACAAAACCAACAGATAAAAACAGTCTATTGTTGTATTCCAGTTCTCACCTGGGCCATATTAAAAGGTCATTACCAAAATCACAACATAATAGGGTGGATCGAATAGTGTCTACTGCAGATTCTAAAAAAATTAGACATGAGGAGATGAACGACAAATTTCGACAGAGGGGTTACCCATCACATATCTTGAACCAGGTCACCCAACCTACTTCACGACGGAATAATAACTCACGACTGACTTTCGTGAACACCTATCACCCCTTTGGGGGACAGATATTCAAGTGCATTAAAAATATTGGTCCCTGTTACGGCAATCTTATCCGGATATAGAGAAATTTACCGATGTCCCCCTACTATGTCATAAAAGATCCCGAAACATTCGCGACCATTTGGTTAGAGCCGACGTGGGATCTACAAATAAGGGACCAATCCAACGCACCTTGGCCACCCCCCGGAGGGGAACTTTCCCGTGTCTAGGATGTTTACAGTGTTCAAATATTACTAAGGTTGACACTGGAAGTGCATTGAGGTGAAGGGTGCATTGCTGGAAAAGGGAAAAAAAAAAAACCTCTTTAAATATCTTAGTTTGCGAGTGTGAACGAGCTGCGTGAGTCCGGAGCGTAAGTGCGAACGAAAGTAAGTGTGTGACTTGTTTTTCAGTGACTTTGTATTCAGGGAGTTTGGAAGGGAGGACTTTGGACTGAATTGCTGACTGTATTTCATTAATTCTTTACTTTACTTTTTACTTAACATTCTGTATATTGCAATCCCCATTAGGAAATGAGCTCCATTATTGACAATGCTATCCAGTGTACATCTTGCCACATGTATGTATTCCTTGAACAGCAGGTCGAGGTTGCTTACTGCTGCGCGAGATGTGTGCACGTTGTGCGTTTGGAAGCCCAGATACTGGATCTAAATGAGCAGCTGGCAACACTGAGATCCATTGACAACATGGAAAGGAGTCTGCTGCTCACTGAGCAGCAGCTTACTGGGGTAGATGTGGGGGAGGGTGGTAGTCGGGAGCTGCAGGACAGTGAGGTCGCTAGTTGGGTGACAGTTAGAAGGGGTGGTAGAGGGAAGAGTGCCAGGGAGGCTAGTCCTGATCTGGCACACCCCAATAAGTTTGCAAAGTTGGCAGATGAGGGGAGTGATGGTACAGGGGTAGCACTACTGCAGCAAGGCATCTCCGGCTTTCAGGGGACGAGTGTCAGCTCCAGTAAAGAGGGAAATAGGAGAGTAGGGCAGGCTAGGCAGGTGCTGGTAGTGGGGGACTCAATTATTAGAGGAAAAGATAGGGCAATCTGTCACAAAGACAGGGATCGTCGAACAGTGTGCTGCCTACCTGGCGCTCGAGTCCGGCACATCGCTGATCGGGTTGACAGATTACTGGGAGGGGCTGGTGAGGACCCAGCGGTCATGCTGCACATTGGCACAAATGACAAAGTTAGAGGTAGGTGGAAGGTCCTTAAAGATGATTTTAGGGAATTAGGCTGCAAGCTGAAAGCAAGGACCTCCAAGGTGGTATTCTCTGAAATACTACCGGTACCACGTGCCACGCCAGAGAGGCAACGGGAGATTTGGGAGATAAATAAGTGGCTCAAGAACTGGTGTAGGAAAGAGGGATTTGGGTTCCTGGAGAACTGGGCCGACTTCTCAGTTGGCTACAGACTCTACGCTAGGGACCGGCTGCACCTTAATGGGGAGGGTGCAGCTGTGCTGGGGGAGAAAATGGCTAGAAGGTTGGAGGAGTGTTTAAACTAGGGATTGGGGGGGAGGGTATTCATTTTATAGGTGGGGAAGATAGTGCAGATAGTGACCTGGCCACAAATAAAGAAATTGGGGGTGGGGTTAGAACAGTCAATAAAGTAAGATGGAATAGAGGTACAGAGAGATACATAAAATGCATGTACACTAATGCCAGAAGCCTCACCAACAAAATGGAGGAATTAGAATTAATTTTGTTGGAAAATAATTATGACATGGTAGGGATATCTGCGACATGGCTGGACGAGAGCCATGACTGGGCAGTTAATTTACAAGGCTATAGTCTGTTCAGAAATGACCGTACAAACAAGCGAGGGGGGGTGTGAGTTTATATGTAAAATCATCCTTAAAACCTGTCTTGCGGGAGGATATATGTGAATCTAATGAAAATGTAGAGTCCCTGTGGGTGGAGATAAGGGGAGGGGGAAAAAATAATAAATTACTGATAGGGGTTTGTTATAAGTCTCCAAAAATAATGGAAGTAGCGGAGAATATCCTCGTAAAGCAGATAGATGAAGCAGCGACTCAAGGAGAAGTCATTATTATGGGAGACTTCAACTACCCTGAAATACATTGGGGGACAGAAACATGTAGTTCAAGCAAAGGAAATAGGTTTTTGACTACTATGAGAGACAATTACCTTTCACAACTGGTTCAGGACCCAACAAGAAGGGGGGCACTGCTAGACCTAATATTAACCAATAGGCCAGACCTCATATCAAATATATTAGTTGGGGGTCACTTGGGTAATAGTGATCACAAAATAATACGTTTTCATGTAACCTTTAATAAGATGTGTAGTAGCGGGGTTACAAGGACACTAAACTTCAGGAAGGCAAATTTCCAACGGTTAAGAGATCATCTTAGTGCAATAAACTGGGACGATATCCTGAGACATAAAGCTACACAAAGCAAATGGGAGACATTTATTAACATCCTGAATAGGACCTGTGCACAATATATACCCCTTGGGAATAAACCTGCTAGAAATAGGAGGAAACCACTATGGCTAAATAGAGCTGTAAGGGGCGCAATAAGTGACAAAAAGAAAGCATTTAGAGAACTAAAGCAAGTAGGTAGTGATGAGGCATTAAATAAATATAGAAAATTAAATAAATTATGTAAAAAACAAATCAAGGCAGCAAAGATTTAGGCAGAGAGAATTATTGCCAGAGAAAGTAAAAATAACCCCAAAATATTCTTTAACTATATAAATAGTAAAAAACTAAAAAATGATAGTGTTGGCCCCCTTAAAAATAGTCTGGGTGAAATGGTGGATGAGGATGAGGAAAAAGCCAATATGCTAAATGATTTTTTTTCAACCGTATTTACACAAGAAAATCGCATGACAGAAAACATGATTAGTGATAACAAAAATTCTCCAGTAAATGTCACTTGCTTAACCCAGCAGGAAGTATGGCGGCATCTAAAAATCACTAAAGTTGACAAATCACCGGGCCCGGATGGGATACACCCGCGAGTACTGCAGGAATTAAGTAACGTCATAGATAGACCATTATTTTTAATCTTTAAAGATTCCATAATAACAGGGTCTGTACCACAGGACTGGCGTATAGCAAATGTGGTGCCAATATTCAAAAAGGGGACAAAAACTGAACTTGGAAATTATAGGCCGGTAAGCTTAACCTCTACTGTGGGTAAAATCCTGGAGGGTTTCCTAAGAGATGCTATAATAGAGTATCTGAAGAAGAATAACCTCATGACCCAATATCAACATGGGTTTACGAGGGACCGTTCCTGTCAAACTAATCTGATCAGTTTTTATGAGGAGGCAAGTTCCGGACTGGACCAAGGAAATGCAGTGGATGTTGTGTATATGGACTTTTCAAAAGCTTTTGATACGGTTCCACACAAAAGGTTGATACACAAAATGAGAACAATGGGGATAGGGGAAAATATATGTATGTGGGTTAAGAATTGGCTCAGTGATAGGAAACAAAGGGTGGCTATTAATGGAAAACACTCAAACCGGGTCTCAGTTAACAGTGGGGTACCACAGGGGTCAGTATTGGGCCCACTTCTTTTTAACATATTTATTAATGACACTAAACTCTGCAGGGTAATCAATACAGAGGAGGACAATTTTATATTACAGGAGGATCTATGTAAACTAGAAGCTTGGGCTGATAAATGGCAAATGAGCTTTAATGGGGATAAATGTAAGGTAATGCACTTGGGCAGAGGAAATAAAATGTATAATTATAAGCTTAATTGTAAAACACATGGCAAAACTGTTACTGAAAAAGACCTGGGTGTATTGGTGGACGACAAGCTCAGTGTAGTGGCCAGTGTCAGGCTGCTTCTGCAAAGGCAAATAAAATAATGGGATGCATTAAAAGAGGCATAGATGCTCATGAGGAGAACATAATTTTACCTCTATACAAGTCATTAGTGCGACCACACTTAGAATACTGTGTACAGTTCTGGTCTCCGGTGTATAAGAAAGACATAGCTGAACTAGAGCGGGGGCAGAGAAGAGCGACCAAGGTTATTAGAGGACTGGGGGTCTGCAATACCAAGACAGGTTATTACACTTGGGGTTATTTACTGTGGAAAAAAGAAGGCTTAGGGGTGATCTTATTACTATGTACAAGTATATGAGGGGACAGTACAAAGAGCTTTCTACTGATCTTTTTACTCTGAGGCCTGAGACGGGGACAAGGGGGCATCTTCTACGTCTAGAGGAAAGAAGGTTTAATCATAATCACAGACGGGGATTCTTTACTGTAAGAGCAGTGAGACTATGGAACTCTCTGCCGCATGATGTTGTAATGAGTGATTCACTGTTAAAATTTAAGAAGGGCATGGATGCCTTTCTTGAAAAGTATAATATTACAGGTTATAAATACTAGATTCCTTGATAGGGCGTTGATCCAGGGAACTAGTCTGATTGTCGTATGGAGTCAGGAAGGATTTTTTTTCCCCAATGTGGAGCTTAGTGTTTACCACATGTTTTTTTTTTGCCTTCCTCTGGATCAACATGTTAGGCTATGGGTTGAACTAGATGGACTTAGTCTTCCTTCAACCTTAAAAACTATGTTACTTTTACACATCCTCATTTTGGCAAACGTTATTCTATTAAAGAATATTTCTCTTGTGATTCCACGTATGTGGTGTATCTAATTAAGTGTCCATGCGGTCTCGCATATCTTGGTGAGACCACCCAACATATCCGAGACCGTATTTCACAACACAAATCGACAATTCGTTGTGGACGCACGATGTTACCTATACCAGCACATTTTCTAGCTATGTCCCACAACATTTCACAACTAAGGTATCAAGTAATTGATCACATTCCGCCAAATAGACAGGGGAGCAACCGGATTCAAAACCTCAAAAAACGTGAGCTATACTGGATACATACGCTACAGATCCTCACTCCGAAAGGACTTAATAGGGAGTATGACGCACAAGATGAATAAAAAATTCCTATATCGCCCCCAAAAATCCCTCTACCTATATGACATAAAACTCACTCTGTCCAGTGTCTATTGGATAGGATAATAAACCAGGGTTTAGCGGATAATTCTATGCTACTGATTAAAGTTTTAAGTTGTGGGTCATTCACTGGGCTTTCAGTATGGATGACTAGATTGTTTGCCATTTTATAATAATTGAATATATTTCATGTTACTGATTATTTTTCTTTGTCTTGTAGGTTACTAATTAAGGTTCCCAGGGACCTCCGTAACGAATCCCATGCATTTTTTTCTTTGACTCTTCAGGATCCCCCTCCTTATTTTGTAATTTAATATAATATAATCTGTTTTTCAAGTATTCATCTCCTATAGCTCCTCCTAAGGTTGGCTCACCCTGCGTTATTCTGCTCTTGATTGAGTATAACCTCTTTCCACTGATTTACACCTTAAGTAAAGTCTATCCACTTACTTCCAGTGTAGCGTATATACTGCGCATGTCCGGAAGTGACTTGCGTTCCACTGTCTCCCTTTGCGTTCCAGCACGCGCACCGGAAGTCAGTATGGCCATACTGCGCATGACCGGATATACACCGGCGTTCTTTCACCGCTTCCACCAACGCACTAGTCCTATATAATATATATATAGTCCTATATATATAGTCCTTTATATAGTCCTTCCTTCTTTCCACCACACGGCGCTTTTTCGCGGTTCCTAGTCCATGCACTATTCCCTTCACGCCAGGTATGTAATCCTTCAGTGTTCCCTACGCCATTTTTGCTATTTGAACCGTTTGTTCTGTGTCTAATTGTTCCTACTTACCTGTAATAGAGTTTCTTTGCTGCTACTCCTCTTGTAACTAACTCTATGACGGACCATGACACCATGTGGGATCAGTGACTCCATGAGCTTACATTGATATTCCCATTAGAAGCCTTATGATGAATATATTGCATGTTACCTACACTCTTTAATATAAATTGTACCCTTTTTCCTCATTGTAAATCATCTGACAACGTTTGTCCTTCAAGCATATATGTGAATATACAGTACAGACCAAAAGTTTGGACACACCTTCTCATTTAAAGATTTTTCTGTATTTTCATGACTTTGAAAATTGTACATTCACACTGAAGGCATCAAAACTATGAATTAACACATGTGGAATTATATACTTAACAAAAAAGTGTAAAACAACTGAAAATATGTCTTATATTCTTGGTTCTTCAAAGTAGCCACCTTTTGCTTTGATGACTGCTTTGCACACTCTTGGCATTCTCTTGATGAGCTTCAAGAGGTAGTCACCGGAAATGGTCTTCCAACAATCTTGAAGGAGTTCCCAGAGATGCTTAGCACTTGTTGGCCCTTTTGCCTTCAATCTGCGGTCCAGCTCACCCCAAACCATCTCGATTGGGTTCAGGTCTTGTTACTGTGGAGGCCAGGTCATCTGGCGTAGCACCCCATCTCTCTCCTTATTGGTCAAAAAGCCCTCACAAAGCCTGGAGGTGTGTTTGGGGTCATTGTCCTGTTGAAAAATAAATGATGGTCCAACTAAACACAAACTGGATGGAATAGCATGGCGCTGCAAGATGCTGTGGTAGCCATGCTGGTTCAGTATGCCTTCAATTTTGAATAAATCCCCAACAGTGTCACCAGCAAAGCACCCCCACACCATCACACCTCCTCCTCCATGCTTCACGGTGGGAACCATGCATGCAGAGTCCATCCGTTCACCTCTTCTGCGTCGCACAAAGACGTGTGTTCTTTAGCCCATACAAGAGTCTTCTGCTTGTTGCCTGTCCTTAGCAGTGGTTTCCTAGCAGCTATTTTACCATGAAGGCCTGCTGCTCAAAGTCTCCTCTTAACAGTTGTTGAAGAGATGTGTCCGCTGCTAGAACTCTGTGTGGCAGTGGCCTGGTCTCTAATCTGAGCTGCTGTTAACCTGCGATTTCTGAGGCTGGTGACTCGGATAAGCTTATCCTCAGAAGCAGAGGTGACTCTTGGTCTTCCTTTCCTGGGGCAGTCCTCATGTGAGCCAGTTTCTTTGTAGCGCTTGATGGTTTTTGCAACTGCACTTGGGGACACTTTCAAAGTTTGCCCAATTTTTCGGACTGACTGACCTTCATTTCTTAAAGTAATGATGGCCACTCGTTTTTCTTTACTTAGCTGCTTTTTTCTTGCCATAATACAAATTCTAACAGTCTATTCAATAGGACTATCAGCTGTGTATCCACCTGACTTATGCACAACACAACTGATGGTCCCAACCCCATTTATAAGGCAAGAAATCCCATGTATTAAACCTGACAGGGCACACCTGTGAAGTGAAAACCATTTCCGGTGACTACCTCTTGAAGCTCATCAAGAGAATGCCAAGAGTGTGCAAAGCAGTCATCAAAGCAAAAGGTGGCTACTTTGAAGAACCTAGAATATAAGACATATTTTCAGTTGTTTCACACTTTTTTGTTAAGTATATAATTCCACATGTGTTAATTCATAGTTTTGATGCCTTCAGTGTGAATGTACAATTTTCATAGTCATGAAAATACAGAAAAATCTTTAAATGAGAAGGTGCACACTTTGCTCCAGTACCGGCTGTGTCTC
This sequence comes from Phyllobates terribilis, assembly GCF_046119375.1. Taxonomy (NCBI): domain Eukaryota; kingdom Metazoa; phylum Chordata; class Amphibia; order Anura; family Dendrobatidae; genus Phyllobates; species Phyllobates terribilis. Next base: position 17,820 of record NW_027364671.1, on the reverse strand, counting down.
TTGTCTGATTGTTTAGGGCGGCGGCGCGGCTACTGCCTGATTCTTATAGTTACTGTGTGCGCACTCCTAATGCCTCCCCAGCCTATTGCTGTGAGTCACTGGATACTTAAACCTCCTCCACCCAGTAGGGGGTGCCTGAGCAACACTTTGATTCAGTGTGTTCTGTGCAACTGAGTTGCCAGGTCCTGTCCTGTATCTTGTCTGTTTCCGCCCCTGGGGGCTGTATACCCAGGCCTGTTACCTGTATCTGTGACTTCTAGTCTGTCTCCGCTACCATGAGGGCTGAGTTCCCAGGCTCGTTATTGTATCTTATTACTGGTTCAGCTCCTGTCTGAACTGTGTCCTAGCCCGTTACCTGTTTCTCTCTATGTCCGAACCTTCCCTTTTCCTGCAGTGTCTGAACCTGCACCTAACTCCAACTTGTTGTCTCTGAACTTCTGTTTGTGAGTTTTGTGTACACTCGCTACTTCATTGTAAGTACCTTGTGTGTATCTAGTTCTGCTTGTTCACCGCACCTGCGGTTTTGCTCTGCCCTGCTTGTTCACTGCACCTGCGGTTTCGCTCTGCTCTGCTTGTCCACCGCACCTGCGGTTTCGCTCTGCTCTGCTTGTTCACCGCACCTGCGGTTTTGCTTTGCTCTGCTTGTCCACCACACCTGCGGTTTCGCTCCGCTCTGCTTGTCCACTGCACCGGCGGTTTCGCTCTGCTCCGCCCTGCATGTTCACCGCACCGGCGGTTTCGCTCTGCTCAGCTTGTTCATCGCACCTGCGGTTTCGCTCTGCTCAGCTTGTTCACCGCACCTGCGGGTTTTGCTCTGCTCTGTTGGTTTACCGCACCTGCGGGTTTTGCTCTGCTCTGCTTCTCTTCCACACCTGCGGGTTTTGCTCTACTCTGCTTGTTTACCACACCCGCAGGCTTTGCTCTGCTCTGCTTGTCTATCGCACGTGCGGGTTTTGCTCTGCTCTGCTTGTTTACCGCACCTGCGGGCTTTGCTCTGCTCTGCTTGTCTACCGCACCTGCGGGTTTTGCTCTGCTCTACTTGTCTACCGCATCTGCGGGTTTTGCTCTGCTCTACTTGTCTACCGCATCTGCGGGTTTTGCTCTGCCCTGCTTGTCTATCGCATCTGCGGGTTTTGCTCTGCTCTGCTTGTCTACCGCACCTGCGGGTTTTGCTCTGCTCCACTTGTCTACCGCACCTGTGGGTTTTACTCTGCTCTGCTTGTCTACCGCACCTGCGGGTTTTGCTCTGCTCTGCTTGTCTACCGCACCTGCGGGTTTTTCCCTGCTCTGCTTGTCTACCGCACCTGCGGGTTTTGCTCTGCCCTGCTTGTCAACCGCACCTGCGGGTTTTGCTCTGCTCTACTTGTCTACCGCATCTGCGGGTTTTGCTCTGCTCTGCTTGTCTACTGCATCTGCGGGTTTTGCTCTGCTCTGCTTGTCTACTGCACCTGGGGCTCCTTTCCTGTGTCCTAGTCTGTCATGGTCCCTATCCTGCCTGTGTTCTTACCTGCCAGTACCCGCCTGTCTGCATGCCAGCCGTGCCGACCAGTGCCCATCTGTCTGCATACCAGCCGTGCCTGCCAATACCCACCTATCTGCATACCATCCGTGCCTGCCAGTACCTACCTGTCTGTATGCCAGCCTAACCTGTCTGTTCCTGCATTCCCCAGTGTGGGTCAACAGCTGTGACCGGGGTCTGACCTGGAGTAGCACCTGGTCCCTCTGCTCAGTTCCTCCCTGGTTCACGGAGTCGACTGAGCCGCCGTGTGACCTTGGTCGGACCGAGTTGATACTTAGTTACGCCCCTCCAGACACTCCTCAGTTCATGGTCCAGTGGGATCACTAATCATGCTCACGCCAGTCAGTCCGGGCGTGTGCGTAACAGTTTGCTCAGGCCATGGTACCCGTTGAGCCCCACGATCCTTCGCTCTCGGAGACATTTGAATTCTTGCCTGGCGAATACGTGCACCAAGGAAAAAATTTTTTCTCAAGCTGAGGTCCAGGCGATTTACGCACCAGCCCAAATGGAGCAATCAGCACTCGTTCCTGCGGATCCACCACGGTACTATGGGGATCCAAAACAAAGCCGTTCGTTTGTGGAGCAATGTATGCTGCATTTCAAATTCTATGCTCACTATTTTCCCACTGATCGGGTTAAAGTAGCATTCATGATGTCCTACTTAGCGGGTGATGCCTTGAAGTGGATCACCCCCCCCCTATGGGAAGCATGGGATCCTATTGCCTCCGACCTGCAGGCCTTCCTGGTGGCCTTTCTAATGCTCTTCGATGACCCTAACCCTGAAGCTTCTGCTAAAGCTTCCCTTCCCAATATCCTGGAGCAGTCCCCATTGGTGATGCTGTAGGTAGCCCACCAGTTTCCCAGCCAGAAGAGGCTTCTGCCCACACAGAATCCACACAGGATGACAATGCTCCATAGAATACATCTCTTCCCAACCTCAAGGGGGGGGTACTGTAACATCCCTGGCGGCGTGCTGGCATGGCTTACCACCTCTCACCTTGCAAGACCGCCATCTTACCTATCAATCCAGGCTGCCCACTTTGCTCCAGTACTGACTGTGTCTCTTGTCTGATTGCTTAGGGCGGCGGCCCGGCTACTGCCTGATTCTTATAGTTACTGTGTGCGCACTCCTAATGCCTCCCCAGCCTATTGCTGTGAGTCACTGGATACTTAAACCTCCTCCAGACAGTAGGGGGTGCCTGAGCAACACTTTGATTCAGTGTGTTCTGTGCAACTGAGTTGCCAGGTCCTGTCCTGTATCTTGTCTGTTTCCGCCCCTGGGGGCTGTATACCCAGGCCTGTTACCTGTATCTGTGACTTCTAGTCTGTCTCCGCCACCATGAGGGCTGAGTTCCCAGGCTCGTTCCTATATCTTATTACTGGTTCAGCTCCTGTCTGAACTGTGTCATAGCTTGTTACCTGTTTCTCTCTATGTCCGAACCTTCCCTTTTCCTGCAGTGTCTGAACCTGCACCTAACTCCAACTCGTTGTCTCTGAACTTCTGTTTGTGAGTTTTGTGTACACTCGCTACTTCATTGTAAGTACCTTGTGTGTATCTAGTTCTGCTTGTTCACCGCACCTGCGGTTTTGCTCTGCCCTGCTTGTTCACCGCACCTGCAGTTTCGCTCTGATCTGCTTGTCCACCGCACCTGTGGTTTTGCTCTGCTCTGCTTGTCTACCGCATCTGCAGGTTTTGCTCTGCTTTGCTTGTCTACCGCATCTGCAGGTTTTGCTCTGCTCTGCTTGTCTACCGCACCTGTGGCTCCGTTCCTGTGTCCCAGTCTGTATTGGTCCCTATCCTGCCTGCGTTCCTACCTGCCAGTACCCGCCTGTCTGCATGCCAGCCGTGCCTGCCAGTGCCCACCTGTCTGCATGCCAGCCGTGCCTGCCAGTGCCCACCTGTTTGCATACCAGCCGTGCCTGCCAATACCCACCTGTCTGCATACCAGCCGTGCCTGCCAGTACCCACCTGTCTGTATGCCAGCCTAACCTGCCTGTTCCTGCATTCCCCGGTGTGGGTCAACAGCTGTGACCAGGGTCTGACCTGGAGTAGCACCTGGTCCCTCTGCTCGGTTCCTCCCTGGTTCACGGAGTCGACTGAGCCGCCATGTGACCTTGGTCGGTCCGAGTTGATACTTAGTTACACCCCTCCAGGCACTCCTCGTTTCATGGTCCAATGGGATCACTAATCATGCTCACGCCAGTCAGTCCGGGCGTGTGCATAACACAGCAAAGCACCCCCACACCATCACACCTCCTCCTCCATGCTTCACGGTGGGAACCAGGCATGTAGAGTCCATCCGTTCAACTTTTCTGCGTCGCACAAAGACACAGTGGTTGGAACCAAAGATCTCAAATTTGGACTCATCAGACCAAAGCACAGATTTCCACTGGTCTAATGTCCATTCCTTGTGTTCTTTAGCCCAAACAAGTCTCTTCTGCTTGTTGCCTGTCCTTAGCAGTGGTTTCCTAGCAGCTATTTTACCATGAAGGCCTGCTGCACAAAGTCTCCTCTTAACAGTTGTTGTAGAGATGTGTCTGCTGCTAGAACTCTGTGTGGCATTGACCTGGTCTCTAATCTGAGCTGCTGATAACCTGCGATTTCCGAGGCTGGTGACTCGGATAAACTTATCCTCAGAAGTGCAGTATCGGCGTCTATGCCCCCTGAGAGGCAGAGACGCCGTCCCTCTTACCGCCGCGCTCCCGGCCCGGCGTCTTCCGGCTCTCCTGCTGCTGCTGCCGGCGCGCTCAGCTTCCCGGGCACTGTGCTTAGGCCGGGGACTCTTTAGGATGGCGCGCGCGGCCCCTTTAAGAGTGGGGGAGCGCGCGCGCGCCGTCCTAAGTAGTCCCCGGCCGATAGCCGGAGGACCTCTCATATAAATGGCACCTCCAAAATGGAGGTGCCCGTGCAAGGTTGTTGTTATGATCTGCAACAAGAACTAAGGAAAGATAGGGGAAAGCTGTCCCTACAGTAAGACTAAGCTGAATCCCTACGATGTAGCGGGCTGCCTGTTCCTAGTGAACAGACCCGCCTTCGTCCTCGGCTAGTCTGAACGAAGACCTATAGAATTAAGGGAGGGGTCCCTAAAAGAACTAAGGACTGGGACAAAAATGGGACACCCCCTAAACAGAAATTGTTGTAGAACACAAAAGACAAACTGACAAAAAGTATGAGAGGTCCAAGAGGACCAAGCAAACTGACAGAGATAGGCACCGAAGCACCAGGCTAGCAAAACAGTCAAACAACACTGAAGTCCAGCAAAGCCAGAAGGGTGGAGCTGGAATATATAGGCAGATGGTCACGTGACCGCAAAACACAAGATAGAAAAAACTAACAGGAGGGTTCTAACAGTACCCCCTCTTTTATGAGGATCCTCCGGATTCTCCAGGCCCAGGCCTATCCGGAAACCTACTGTGGAAAGCTTTAACAAGCCTAGGAGCAGAGACATCATGCGTTCTTACCCAGGAGTTGTCTTCGGGACCGAAACCCTTCCAGGAGACAAGATACTGTAATCTCCCTCTATGCCATCTAGAATTCAAGATACGAGAAATTTCATATTCGCCGTCTTCCACCACAGGAGGAACTGTGACAGTGACGACCATATCAGATACGTCAGCCTTTTTCAACAAGGAAACATGAAACACAGGATTAATCTTCCAGGAAGTAGGGACATCCAACCTAACAGCAGACTGGTTAACAACCTGAAGCACTTTAAATGGACCCACAAACTTAGGACCCAGTTTTTTAGAAGGAAACCTCAACCGCAGGTTCTTCGAGGACAACCCAACCATGTCACCTACAGTAAACAAAACCTCTTTACGTTTCCTGTCAAAATACTTCTTGGACTTTTTGTTAGCCTCTTGAAGGTTACAACGTACATTATTCCAAACTTTCTCCAAATCACCGGAAAAATTCTCCTCCTACTGCACCGCCGACCCCAATTTGGAGAACGAACCAAAAGATGGATGTCTCCCAGTACAGCAAAAAAAAGGAGAACACCCAGCAGAGGAGGATGTATAATAGTTAAGAGCAAATTCTGCGAGAGGCAGAAACTCCGACCACACCTCTTGATTGTCCGCCACAAAACAATGCAAAAACTGCTCAACATCCTGGTTCTTTCTTTCAGTCTGTCCATTAGACTCAGGATGATAACCAGACGAAAATGACAAATGGACTCCCAACCTGTCACAAAAAGCACGCCAAAAGCGAGCCACAAACTGAGGTCCTCTATCAGAAACAATATCCGTGGGAACGCCATGGAGCTTGACAATCTCCTTAACAAACGCCTTAGCGAGTGTCTTGGCGCAGGGCAACTTAATGAATGGAACCAAATGACACATCTTACTAAAACGGTCCACGACCACCCAGATGACAGTAAAACCCTCGGACACAGGAAGATCAGTAATAAAATCCATAGTGAGATGCGTCCAAGGCGCACTAGGAACCTCCAGAGGGCAAAGCAACCCCGCAGCAGGAGTATGTGAAGCCTTTGACCTAGCGCACAAAGTACACTGACACACCCACTTGATGACTTCCTTCTGCCACCAGGCCAGCAAAAACTGCGACTGATCAATCTCTTAGTCTTCGAAATTCCTGGATGGCCTGCCAACAGAGACTCATGACACTCCACAAACAAATCTCTCCTAAAGGCTCTAGGCACGAACAACCTCCCATGGGGAGTGTTAGATGGAGCATCATCTTGAGCTTTCAGAATCCCATTCTCCAAAACGGAGTCCAAAGCCGCCACCACAACTCCTTTCTGTAAAATGCTCTCCTCCTCCTCGGCACCGACCGTAGGAGAGAAGCTGCGAGATAAAGCATCGGCTTTAACATTCTTAGTACCAGGGATATAGGTAACAGAAAAATGAAACCGAGAAAAAAAAAGTGCCCACCTAGCTTGACGGGCATTCAAGCGCTTGGCAGCCTCCAGATAGATCAAATTCTTATGATCTGTGAAAACCTGAATAGGAAATCTAGCGCCTTCCAAAAAATGACGCCAATGTTCAAACGCGAGTTTAATAGCCAACAACTCCCGATTTCCAACATCATAATTCAGTTCGGTTTCCGAAATTTTTTTCGAAAAGAAGTCACAAGGATGTCTCTCCTGAGACAAAACTGCTCCGACCCCCACCGATGAAGCATCGACCTCGACCAAAAAAGGCTTGGTCTCATCAGGCTGCATAAGGGGCAGAACTGAACCTCTCTTTGAGATACTCAAACACTTCAATGACCTCAGTAGTCCACTGGGCCGTATTCGCACCTTTCCTGGTGAGATCGGTTAGAGGTTTAACAATTACAGAAAAATTCTTAATGAATTTCCTGTAATAATTGGCAAAACCCAAAAATCTCTGTATAGATTTCAAACCAATAGGCCTAGGCCATTCCTGCACAGCCTGAAACTTCACAGGGTCCATCTCAAAGCCCTCGCTGGAGACAATGTAGCCCAAAAAACTAATTTTCTGCACAGCGAACTCACATTTCTCCAGCTTAGCAAAGAGTGAATTATCACCCAATAACTGCAAAACTTCACGTACACTCTGCCAATGGGACTCCAGATCTGGTGAATAAATCAAAATGTCATCCAAATACATAACCACATTCTTACCAGTCAGAGGTCTCAGGATGTCATTAATAAGGTTCTGAAAAAATGCAGGTGCATTGGTAAGACCAAAAGGCATCACCAAATTCTCAAAATGACCTACCGGAGTGTTAAAAGCAGTTTTCCATTCATCACCCTCCTTCACATGTAACAAATTGTATGCCCCCCAGAGATCAATTTTGGAGAACCACTTGGCTCCCACTAACTGGTTAAACAAGTCAGGAATTAACGGTAACGGGTAGGAATTGCTTACGGTAATCTTATTAATTTCACGAAAATCCAGACATGGACGTAAACCGCCGTCCTTTTTTTTAACAAAGAAGAATCCAACTGCCACAGGTGACTTAGAAGGTCTAATGTGACCAGCAGCCAGGCTAGTCTGTATGTACTCCTCCAAGGCCTTTCTTTCAGGGATAGTCAGATTAAACAAGCGACTCTTGGGAAGAGTAGCTCCTGGAACAAACTCAATGGCGCAATCATAATCCCTATGAGGAGGTAAAACTTGTGACTCCTCCTCCAAAAAAACCCTCCAAAAATCTTGAATAGGTACAGGTAATTCCACTTTTTCCACAGCCGCAATGCGACTATTACAACATTTATCATAGCACTTCGGACTCCAAGACTTAATCACATTAGTAGACCAGTCCAATAAAGGATTGTGCAGTTTTAACCAAGGCAATCCTAGAACAACTGGAGAGGGTAAATTATCCAAAACAACCAAATCCAAAATTTCTTGGTGAACTCCATTGATAGTGAGAGGAAATGCAGCAGTCTTGTGAGTAATACATTTCAAAGGAGTGTTATCAATTGCAACCACAGAAATAGGTGATGACAAAGGTTTGGATTTCAATTTAATGTTTTCCAAAAACCCTTTATCAATCACATTAAGTGTTGAACCACAATCCACAAATACCTAAAATTCTATAAAATCTCCCTGCAGAGTAGTACTCCCAGAAAGAAATACTCCTGCAGAGCGTAAACAAGCTATACAGGCGTAACTGACCTTTTTTTTTCTTTCCTTAAACTACGCTCACAATACTTAATCAAATGGTCACCTTTACCACAATAAAGACACAATCCCTCGGCGAATCTCCGGTCTTTTTCCTGAGAGCGGAGTGACATCGCCCCCACCTCCACTGGTTCTCCGCTGTCAGAGCAGATTTTCTGGGAACTAGGACCTGACGTTACAGGAGTTTTTACATCATTCACCCTAGACCTCAGTCTCCTGTCCACACGAACAGCTAACTGCATAGCTTCCTGCAGAGTCTCAGGTGCAGGGAATGCAATTAGCAAATCCTTAACCCTTTCACTCAGACCAGCAAGAAATAAACATCTCAGCGCAGAATCATTCCATTTAACTTCTGAGGCCCATCTCCTGAAGTGTGTGCAATAATTTTCAACATCATCTGACCCCTGATTCAAACGCCTAGGTTCTGATTCAGCAGATGAGATTCAATCAGGATCGTCATATAATAGCCCCATAGCAGAAAAAAATTCTTCAACAGAACTTAAACACGGATCATTAGGCTGGAGAGAAAAGGCCCACCCCTGTGGTTCGTTGCGCAAAAGTGACATAATAAAACCAATGCGCTGTGATTCATTCCCAGAGGATCTTGGTCTCAAACAAAAATATAACAAACAAGCATTTTTAAAGAAAAAAAAATCTTGCTGTTTACCATAAAAAAACATCAGGCAGTCCTACCTTGGGTTCGACAAAATGCGCTCCAGGACAGCTACTCACATGTTGCTGAAGCTCAACCACCTCCAGAGACAATCCCTGCAGGCGTTGAGCCAAGTCCTGGATGGAAACCATACTGATCCCCAAATTTCTTTCCTTTTAGTCTTTTTTGGGCTGGACTTACTGTTATGATCTGCAACAAGAACTAAGGAAAGATAGGGGAAAGCTATCCCTACAGTAAGACTAAGCTGAATCCCTACGATGTAGCAGGCTGCCTGTTCCTAGTGAACAGACCCGCCTTCGTCCTCGGCTAGTCTGAACGAAGACCTATAGAATTAAGGGAGGGGTCCCTAAAAGAACTAAGGACTGGGACAAAAATGGGACACCTCCTAAAAAGAAATTGTTGTAGAACACAAAAGACAAACTGACAAAAAGTACTAGAGGTCCAAGAGGACCAAGCAAACTGACAGAGATAGGCACCAAAGCACCAGGCTAGCAAAACAGTCAAACAACACTGAAGTCCAGCAAAGCCAGAAGGGCGGAGCTGGAATATATAGGCAGATGGTCACGTGACCGCAAAACACAAGATAGAAAAAACTAACAGGAGTGTTCTAACAGTTGTAGCTTTGTGTCCTAAATTCTGCTTCAGCCCTCAGGTCCCTCTGCTAGTCTGACTACCAGTCCAGTCCGCCAGCCTGACTACCAGTCCAGTCCGCCAGCCTGACTACCAGTCCAGTCCGCCAGTCTGACTACCAGTCCTGTCCGCCAGCCTGACTACCAGTCCAGTCCGCGAGCCTGACTACCAGTCCTGTCTGCCAGCCTGACTACCTGTTTCCGCCAGCCAAGTGTACTCTCCAGCCCGACGGTCTGCCTACGATCCAAACCCGCCAGTCTGTCTATGGGCCTGGCTTGCCTGCCTACCCGGAGATCGTACCAGTTACCTGCCATGCCTATCAGCCAGCCTACCTGGAGGCTCCTACCAGTTACCTGCTGTGCCTATCAGTCAGCCTACCTTCTAGTTACCTGCCGTGCTTACCCGGAGGCTCCTGCCAGTTACCCTTAGGAGTCACCTGCTCTCATACAAGGACAGGCCCAGAGTAGCACCTGGTCCCTCTGCTCGGTCCTTCCCTGGTTCACGGAGTCGACTGAGCCGCCGTGTGACCTTGGTCAGTCCGAGTTGATACCTAGTTACCCCCCTCTGGTCCCACTTTGCTCCGCAGCACAGAGGTTCCACCACCCGGATCCGTAACAGTTTGCATGGGCCATGAAACCCGGTGGCCCCCAGGCTCCTTCGCTTGCTGACCTGTACCAGGAGGTTTCTCGTCAGAGATCCCAACAGGAAACCATCCTGACCTACCTGCGGTCTGTCAACTCTTGCCTGGACACGCTGTCTGTCCCACCTGTGCCCGCCTCGAGCCGAGCGACACCCGCTCCGGCGACGCCGCTGCCTACCAATACCACGGCATCCAGCCTAGGACCCCGGCTTTCTGCGCCTCCTCGTTTTGGGGGTGACCCCGTATTATGTCGGGGTTTTCTGAACCAGTGCACACTGCACTTTGAACTTCTGGCACATCAGTCTCCCTCCGACCGGGCCAAGGTGGCGTTCATCATGTCTCACCTCACCGGGAAGCATTGGCATGGCTAAAACACTCTATGGGAGAGAGGGGATTCCCTGGTGTCCGATCTTCCGGCTTTCCTCACTGCCTTCTGGAGGGTCTTCGATGAGCCCGGACGAAGGATTTCTACTGCCTCCTCATTGCTTCGTCTCCGCCAAAGGAATTTCACCGTGGGCCAGTATGCCATACAGTTCCGTACCCTCGCTTCTGAGCTTGCCTGGGACAACAAGGCCCTGGTGTCCACCTTCCGGGAGGGTCTTTCCGGTCGGATTAAGGACGAGCTAGCCGGCCGGGACATTCCTACCACCCTGGATGACCTGGTGTCACTGGCTACCCAGATTGACATCCGTTTCCTAGAACGTGCTAAGGAGACTACCCGGGAGAGAAGATTTCCTCATCTTGCTCCGGTTTTCCAGAAACCTGCTTCCCAACCAGCAACTCCCCGGGCACGCTCGCCCGAACCTATGCAGATCGACCAGACCAAGATGGTCAAGTCTCGACAAGAAACACGCCGACCCGAAGGGAGCTGTTTCTACTGTGGTAGTAAGGAGCACCTGATCCGTTCCTGTCCGGTGAAGCCGGGAAACTCCAGTGTCTAGGACCGCTCGGAGAGGTCGTCCTAGGCAAGAGTAAATCCTCTCGGTTCTTGACTTTAACCGTCTCTATTTCCTGTGGAGAGAACCGCTTCTTTGAAACCGCCCATCTGGATTCCAGAGCCGCTGGGAATCTCATTTCCCAGTCCCTTGTAGAGAAGTATCAGATTCCTACCAAACCTCTGGCTGAACTATTGGCAGTCGCTTCCGTGGATGGAAGACTCCTTCCGGTGACCATCTTGCTCGTCACTGAGCCCGTAACCCTTCAGGTGGGAATGCTGCACTCAGAGAGGATCTCCTTCCATGTGCTTTCCAGACTCTCTCACTCCCTTTTGCTAGGTCTACCCTGGCTACAGAGACATGAACCCGTTCTGAATTGACAATCCGGTGAGGTGCTCCGTTGGGGGCAGGATTGCCATGAGACCTGCCTGGTCCCGGTTCCCCCGGCTCGACCTCCGGCTACTCCGGCTAATTTACCTGGTCTACCGGCACCTTACTGGTCCTATGCAGATGTCTTCGCCAAGAAGGAAGCAGAGACACTGCCACCTCATAGGCCATATGATTGCCCTATCGACCTGGCACCCGGTGCCACTCCACCCCGTGGGCGTATTTACCCGTTGTCGTTGGCCGAAACCCGGGCCTTTCGGAGTACATCGAAGAAAATCTGGCTAGGGGATTCATCCAGAAATCTACCTCCCCGGCTGGAGCCAGATTCTTCTTCGTAAAAAAGAAAGACGGTTCACTATGCCCCTGTATCGATTATAGAGTGTAGCGTCGGCGTCCCTGCCTCCTGCTAGGCAGGGACGCCGTTCCCCTCACCTCTCTGCTCCGTGCCCGGCGGCTTCCTCCCGCTCTGCTGGCAGCGCGCGCTGCTTCCCGGCCTCTGTGCTTAGGGCGCGCGCGCGCGCGCTCCCCCTCTCTTAAAGGGGCCACGCGCGCCGTCCTAAGGAGTCCCCGGCCAATGGCCGGAGGACCTCACCATATATAAGGCACCTCCTCCAAAATGGAGGTGCCTGAGCAATGTTGTTGCAAAGCCTTTCAACTCTGCTTCAGCCCTCAGGTCCTGTTACCAGTTACCTGCCAGTTACCTGCCAGTCACCTGCCAGTCACCTGCCAGATTCCTGCCTGTTACTTATCTATCTGCGGTCCGACAGTCTGCCTACCAGCCCTGCCAGTCTGTCTATGGATCAGTCTGCCCGCTCACCTGGGAGCGCTCACCTGCTACCTGCCTGCTAGCCTACCTGGAGGCTCCGCCGTCACGTGCTGTGACCACCTGCCTGTCCAGAGACTCTTGCCCGCTCACCTGGGAGCGCTCACCTGCTACCTGTCTGTTAGCCTACCTGGAGGCTCCGCCGTCACGTGCTGTGACCACCTGCCTATCCAGAGACTCTTGCCCGCTCACCTGGGAGCGCTCACCTGCTACTTGCCTGCTAGCCTACCTGGAGGCTCTGCCGTCACGTGCTGTGACCTCCTGCCTGTCCAGAGACTCTTGCCCGCTCACCTGGGAGCGCTTCTCTGCTACCTGCCTGCTAGCCTACCTGGAGGCTCCGCCGTCACGTGCTGTGACCACCTGCCTATCCAGAGACTCTTGCCCGCTCACCTGGGAGCGCTCACCTGCTACCTGTCTGTTAGCCTACCTGGAGGCTCCGCCGTCACGTGCTGTGACCACCTGCCTATCCAGAGACTCTTGCCCGCTCACCTGGGAGCGCTCACCTGCTACCTGCCTGCTAGCCTACCTGGAGGCTCTGCCGTCACGTGCTGTGACCTCCTGCCTGTCCAGAGACTCTTGCCCGCTCACCTGGGAGCGCTTCTCTGCTACCTGCCTGCTAGCCTACCTGGAGCCGTCACTTGCTGTGACCACCGGCCAGTCCAGAGACTCTTGCCCGCTCACCTGGGAGCGTCCACCTGCTACCTGCCTGCTAGCCTACCTGGAGGCTCTGCCGTCACTTGCCGTGACCACCCGCCTGTCAAGAGACTGTCCCCGTCACTTGCCGTGACCTCCTGCCCTTCTACCCAGAGACTGTCCCCGTCACTTGCCGTGACCTCCTGCCCTTCAACCCAGAGACTGTCCCCGTCACCTGCCATGTCCTCCTGCCCTTCTACCCAGAGACTGTCCCCGTCACTAGCCGTGATTACCTGCCCGCCTTCCCTGGGAGCCACCCGCTTCCTTACAAGGACTGCCCCCTTGTATAGTTGTTCAGAGGTTCCACCTCCCAGACCCGTTACAGTTTGCTCGGGCCATGGAACCCGGTGGCACCCAAACTCCCTCGCTCTCGGACCTATGCCATGAACTGTCCCGTCAGAGGTCCCAACAGTAGTCCATCCTGAGCCACCTGCGGAATGTCAACTCTCGCCTGGACACTCTGACTGCTCCACCAGCAACCACCGCTAGTGTCATGACTCGCAACCCGGCAGCGCCGCTGCCCACCAATACCATGGCATCCTGCCCCGGTCCCCGGCTTTCTGCACCTCCTCGCTTCGGAGGCGACCCCGCTCAAGCTCGGGGCTTCATAAACCAGTGCACCCTGCACTTTGAACTCCTGGCCCACCAGTTTATCTCCGACCGAGCCAAAGTGGCATTCATCATGTCCCATCTCACTGGGGAGGCACTGGCATGGCTTAACCCTCTGTGGGAGAGAGGGGATCCCCTGGTGTCCGACCTGTCGTCTTTCCTCACTGCTTTCCGAAGGGTCTTCGATGAACCGGGACGAAAGACCTCATCTGCCTCCTCTTTGCTACGTCTCCACCAAGGGAGTCTCACCGTGGGCCAATATGCCATACGATTCCGCACCCTCGCTTCTGAGCTTGCCTGGGATAATGAGGCCCTGGTGTCCGTCTTCTGGGAGGGCCTTTCCGGTCGGATTAAAGATGAGCTCGCCGGTCGGGACATTCCTACCACCCTGGATGACCTGGTGTCTCTGGCTACCCGGATTGACATCCGGTTTCAAGAACGTACCAAAGAGACCACCCGTGAGAGAAGGTTTCCCCGCCTAGCTCCTACTTTCCAGAAACCTGTCTCCTCTTCTGTCACTCCCCGGGCGCACTCACCCGAGTCCATGCAGATCGACCAGACCAAGTTGGTCAAATCTCGCCAAGAGTCACGCCGAGCCGAGGGCATTTGCTTCTATTGTGGCAGTAAGGAGCACCTGATTCGTTCCTGCCCGGAGAGGCCGGGAAACTCCAGTGTCTAGGACCGCTCGGAGAGGTCGCCCTAGACAAAAATAAGTCCTCTCCAACCCTGACTTTGTCTGTATCTATCTCCTGGGGAGAGAACCGTCACTTTGAACTCGCCCACCTGGACTCTGGATCCGCTGGAAACCTCATCTCTCAGTCCCTGGTTGAGAAATACCATATTCCCACCAAGTCTCTGGCTGAACCTTTGTCAGTCGCCTCCGTGGATGGAAGACTCCTTCCGGTGACCATCCTGCTCGTCACGGAACCCATAACCCTGCAGGTGGGAATGCTGCACTCTGAGGTAATCTCCTTCCATGTGTTGTCCGGACTCTCCCACTCCCTATTGCTAGGTCTACCTTGGCTCCAGACACATGAACCCGTGTTGAAGTGGCATTCCGGTGAAGTACTCCGGTGGGGGCCGGCCTGCCATAAGACCTGCCTGGTTCCGGTTCGTCCGGTTCGTCCTCCACCTATCCCAGCTAATTTACCCGGTCTTCCGGCTCCTTACTGGCCCTATGCTGACGTCTTCGGTAAGAAGGAAGCAGAGACATTGCCACCTCATAGGCCATATGATTGCCCGATCGACCTGGTACCCGGCGCCACTCCACCCCGTGGGCGTATTTATCCGTTGTCTGCGGCAGAAACCCGGGCCATGTCTGAGTACATAGAGGAGAATCTGGCCAGGGGATTTATCCGGAAGTCTACTTCCCCGGCTGGTGCCGGATTCTTCGTTGTCAAAAAAAAAGATGGCTCGCTTCGCCCCTGTATTGACTATAGAGGACTCAATCAGATCACGGTTAAAAATAAATACCCCCTTCCGCTCATCTCTGAGTTATTTGATTGCCTTAAAGGCGCCAGGATCTTTTCCAAGCTGGATCTACGTGGAGCATATAACCTGGTCCGTATCCGTCAGGGAGACGAGTGGAAAACAGCATTTAATACCCGGGACGGACACTATGAGTACCGTGTGATGCCCTTCGGTCTCTGCAATGCTCCCGCCGTCTTCCAAGAACTGGTCAACGACATCTTCCGTGACCTTCTTTACTCCTGCGTGGTGGTATACCTGGACGACATCTTGGTCTTCTCTCCGGATCTTCCCACGCACCGGAGGGATGTTCGTCAGGTCCTGCTTAGGCTCAGGCAGAACCACCTCTATGCTAAATACGAGAAGTGCCTTTTTGAGCAGACCTCTCTTCCTTTCCTGGGCTATGTTATCTCCCGGACAGGCTTGCGAATGGATCCCGAGAAGCTCTCTGCTGTCCTAAAGTGGCCCCGTCCGGAGGGCTTGAAGGCGATACAGCGATTCCTGGGCTTCGCTAATTACTATCGTCTCTTCATTCCTCACTTCTCGTCACGGACTGCGCCCATATCTGCGCTCACCCGTAAGGGAGCAAATCCCAAGGTATGGTCATCCGAAGCTGAGGAGGCCTTCCTTTCCCTGAAACAAACCTTCTCCTCTGCCCCTGTGCTGCACCGTCCGGACTGCAACAAACAGTTCTACCTGGAGGTTGATGCCTCCTCCTCTGGAGCCGGAGAAGTGCTCACCCAAAAGTCTTCCTCCGGGAGAATGGTAACCTGCGGCCTTTTCTCTAAAATCTTCTCCTCCTCTGAGCGCAATTACTCCATAGGAGACCGAGAACTGCTAGCCGTTAAATTGGCGCTGAAGGAGTGGCGCTACCTGCTTGAAGGTGCTCTATACCCGGTGATCATCTACACGGATCACAAGAACCTGGCATATCTCCAAAATGCTCAGAGACTTAATCCACGTCAGGCCCGGTGGTCTTTGTTTTTTGCCCGCTTCGATTTCATCCTTCATTTCCGCCCGGCGGACAAAAATGTCAAAGCTGATGCCTTGTTCCGATCTTTCCTGTCCTCCGACCAAGAGGAGGAGCCTCTGCACATTATCGACCCCTCCAAGGTGATGAATGTGGCCCCCTTGGATTTGACTCGTCTTCCACCCGGCAAGACGTTCGTGGCGCCTCCAGACCGTGAGAGGGTTCTTCGCTGGGGTCATTCTTCTAAACTAGCTGGTCATGCTGGCCAAAAAAAGACCTTCCTACTCATTTCCCGGCATTACTGGTGGTCTACCCTGCGTAAGGATGTGGTAGACTTCGTCTCTGCCTGTTCATCTTGTGGCTGCAACAAAGTTCCCAGACACTTACCAGCTGGTCATCTCCTGCCGCTTCCCATACCTGTTGCCCCGTGGCAACACATCGCTATGGACTTCATTACGATCTTCCTGTCTCTGCCGGGTGTACTGTCATTTGGGTGGTCGCGGACCGCTTCTCTAAAATGGCCCACTTCATTCCCCTGCCTGGTCTTCCGTCTGCACCTGAGCTGGCTAAGGACTTTATCTGCCATATCTTCCGTCTCCATGGCCTACCCCTCCACATCGTGTCGGATCGAGGGGGTTCAGTTTACCTCACGCTTCTGGAGAGCCACATGTAAACTGCTGGACGTCACCCTGGACTTCTCCTCCGCTTACCACCCTCAGTCCAATGGTCAAGTGGAGCGGATCAATCAGATCCTTACCAGCTATCTCCGGCACTTTGTTAATGCCCACCATTCTGATTGGGTGGACCTCCTTCCTTGGGCCGAGTTCTCTTATAATAACCACGAGAGCGAATCCTCTTCCAAGTCCCCGTTCTTTATTGTCTATGGCCATCACCCCCGGATTCCGTTTCCCGTCTCCGCCTCTGTGGACAACCCTGCCGCGCAGTCTCTTGTCAGCGAGTTTTCTACCATTTGGGAGAGTACTAGGTCTGCACTTCTTCAGTCCTCCGAGCGGATGAAGCGATATGCTGATAAGAGACGTCTGGATCCGCCTCAATTCCGTCCGGGAGACAAGGTTTGGCTCTCTTCCAAACATGTACGGCTCAAGATACCCTCCTACAAGTTAGGTCCTCGCTTCATCGGTCCTTTCGAAATCCTCAGGCAAATTAATCCAGTGGCCTACAAATTAAAACTCCCGGCCACCTTATGGATTCCCAACTCCTTCCACGTATCTCTCCTCAAACCCGTTGTCTTTAACTCTTTTTCCAACAATCCAGGTACTCCTCCTGCTCCGGTTTCCGCTGAAGACGTCTTTGAGGTAGAGAGTATTCTGGCCACTAAGAGGGTAAGAGGAAAGACCTTTTTTTTGGTAGATTGGAAGGGGTTTGGTCCTGAGGAGAGAACATGGGAGCCCTGGGAGAACATCCATGCCCCTCTCATCCTTGCTAAATTTCTCTCTGGACAAAAAAAGGGGGGGCCTAAAGGGGGGGGTACTGTAGCGTTGGCGTCCCTGCCTCCTGCTAGGCAGGGACGCCGTTCCCCTCACCTCTCCGCTCCGTGCCCGGCGGCTTCCTCCCGCTCTGCTGGCAGCGCACGCTGCTTCCCGGCCTCTGTGCTTAGGGCGCGCGCGCGCTCCCCCTCTCTTAAAGGGGCCGCGCGCGCCGTCCTAAGGAGTCCCCAGCCAATGGCCGGAGGACCTCACCATATATAAGGCACCTCCTCCAAAATGGAGGTGCCCGAGCAATGTTGTTGCAAAGCCTTTCAACTCTGCTTCAGCCCTCAGGTCCCGTTACCAGTTACCTGCCAGTCACCTGCCAGATTCCTGCCTGTTACTTATCTATCTGCGGTCCGACAGTCTGCCTACCAG